>NC_068989.1:92181167-92181672 GCF_001194135.2 Octopus bimaculoides
CACACATTCATATACCTGCATACACTCTATGTGAGTGCACGTCTATAAAGCACATACGTAATATGCATGCATGGTTCTAACCATTCCGGCAGGTAGAAAAAAGAACGCATGAGAATATACAGATAAATCTATAATGCGTACACACACAAATATACATACATGAGAAGATACCCATTATGAAACATGTATGCGTACATGCAAATAAACTGAGCTCCCTCTATACGCTGCAACCTCCCACACACATACATATACACACGAGACACGAAATATAAGAATGTAGCGTATGTACAAATTCTACTTTCAGATGCATGTGAAAAGAATCCTATGCATGTAGGCTAGCCTGCTCATATACACTCACACACATACTTACATATACAGACACACAGACACACACACACACACACACATATATATATATATATATATATATATATATATACATACATAGATGTATATGCATACATACCTACATACATAAATTCATACTTATATTAACATATGCATA
>NC_068989.1:92183144-92183644 GCF_001194135.2 Octopus bimaculoides
AATAAATTAATGCAGATGGTATGATAGTAGTAGTCAAGTGACCTAAAAGTGGCTCGTTGTGGATAATAGCAGTGATTGGGACTGTTTTTTAATGAATTCTTGGGAAACTCTTGAATGTATAATTTTTAATATTTGCGTATGTTTGTGTTATTCGAAGATTATGGTGGATATGTCGTTTGTTGTAGACGCGTTCAAGAGGGCTCTGTATTTTGTAATAAAGAGTCTCTCTTTACTGGTTGTACCGTAGTGGCTGGCTAGTGGTTGTACCGTACAGGTTGTATCGTAGAGGGGAAAAATTCTGAAGCTTGGATTTTTGTTACTGGCGCAAATGTCGATGTGTTGGCTGAATGCTATTTTTCTGTTTTGGGGAATTTTGATCTGAGATCTGTGCAGAGCCATCCTCTTACGTAGTCTGTTATTTGTTTGGCCTATGTATTGTATGTGCATAAATACAGAGATACGGAGATGGATTTACAGATGTATATATATATATATATATA
>NC_068989.1:92184605-92185347 GCF_001194135.2 Octopus bimaculoides
CACACACACACACACACACACACACACACACACTATACTCGCTGCGTGTCTTTGCATTCGTGTTGCGTTTGAGAACCTGTGTTTGTTTGTTCATCTCCCTCCATCATAGCGGTTCGGCAAAATACTTCATTAGAATAAGCACGGACATTCAAAAAAATATTAAATATTTGTGCTGATTCTTATTTTTGAGACTTAAACCTTCCAGGCAGTGCCCTACCATGGGGGAAAATGCCTCCTTCGACTGAAATAATGTTTCTTGTATATAGTGAACTAAGAGCGAGAAACTCAAAACGGTTACATAATATTTTTCAGTATAAATACACATACAAGTACACACATACATATATACCCTTACGCAATGTGTTCAATCCTTAGAAAGGGCAATGTAACCTTCTCATTTTGAAAGGTGGATGACCTAAGTATAACTCAAAGACTGGAATCCATTTGATCGACCAAATTCCATTCCGTGTAATTGATTGTTTTATTCTTTAGATAAAATCAATATTAGGGGGTTGTAGAAGAGAGAAACGGTAGAGTCCCGCCCCAAATTTCCTTGCGTTTTTAGTTAGCTACGTTCATTTAAGTTTGTTTGAGATCAAGTTTATCTTTCATTCTTTTTCTCTTGTATCGATATAATGATTTTTTCATGAGTGACAATCTTATATCCATATAACCTGCCCTTTATTAAGAAAGACACCTTTTACAACACACACACACACACACACACACACACACACACACG
>NC_068989.1:92185447-92188082 GCF_001194135.2 Octopus bimaculoides
CGAAAATGGAAACATAATTGGGCAGACAGAGTGATACATGTATACGTGCATATATATGTCTTCATCACAATGTATACACAGATACACACACATACACAGACATATTTATGTGTATAAATAAATAGTGCTTCGTATGGATATACAGCTTACAGCGAAACCCAGTTTTCAGATACTTCAAGCGATGTTGCGACATCTTTCCTTATTTGTGAGAGTGGGTATATGGATATATATATGTATACATATAGATAGATAGATAGATAGATAGATAGATAGATAGATAGATAGATAGATAGAGATAGCGGGGGAGAGAGAGAGATGGGGAGAAAGAAAGTGAGATACAGAATGATAGACAAAGAGAGATAAAGAGAGAGAGAGAGAGAGAGAGAGAGAGAGAGAGAGAGAGAGAGAGAGAGAGAGAGAAAGAGAGAGAGAGAGAGAGAGAGAGAGAGAGATGCATTGACTCGGGGGCAGATGCCCGTCTTCCATATACTGAGTGAAGTGGTTAAGGAGGAGTACTTTGCCAGCGACGACAAGGAAATTCCTCCGTGGTTGTCATGAGATTGCCGGTTTCCGTTTTTCTTGTAGAAATGGACAATGGACGGGTCCGTCTTTAACTCATGAGCAACAATGTCTCGTTGCCACATTATCTGAAAGAGACTGCTACACTTTTTGGATGGAGATTGTTGCCTCTACTTTGCATATTTCAACTGGATGGAGTCAGATCCTGATTCTTTTCTATTTGGGAAAATCATAATTACATTCCGGGGTTCCGTTTCAGTTGAAGGGTCTGCTAGAGAGGTATTCACATATCACATTCGAGTCTGCGAGCGATGGATTCAGCATTGATGGAGGGAGGCATGTTTAGAACGTTGTCAAAGTGTTCTCACCTTTTCAGGGTTGCAATTTTATTGGTGAGGAGGGTGATCCTGGCAGAACTGAGCAGTGGAGAGATGTCCCTAGGATTGTGGCCCCTAGATCATTTACAGTGCATCGTAGAGGCCTTTGGAGCGTTTGCTATCAGTGTACTTTTGTATTTCATCTGCTTTCTTGCTGAACCGGGAGTCCTTCATCTTGCTTTTGGTGTAGTTGTAGGCTGCCTTTTAAAAGCCAAGGTGCTTAGAGACCTTTTAATATTCATACTCCTCATCGAGCATCTATTGGGTTTCCTCATCGAACAGTAGACACCAGTCCTGGTGTCTACTTGCGCTCTGGTTCAGTCCTGGTGCCTGTGTGCATTGTGAACGCTGCTCAATTCTCCTTTGATCCATATGTACCAACGTGAAGCCGGCTCAGCTTTCTGTCTAAGTCATGGCCGAAGTTCTGTTGAACAGTGCCGTTTCAGTTTGCTGACGTTTAGTTGCTTGTTTGCCAGTTTCCTTTGTGGTCGCTGCCCGATCTGGATGTACATGTTGTGTCTTGCGAGGATGAATCTGTGATCTGTTCAGCATTTTGCCCCAAGCATGGCCTTCGTTACTCTAACATCCCGCCCAATAATGAAGTAGTCGATTAGATGCCAATGTTTGCTGCATGGATGTATCCATGACGTCTTGTTGCTGTCGGGGAGGTGAAATGCCGTATTGGTGAGCTGGAGGTGATGCATTTCAGAGTTTTGCACAGGTCTTCCACAGTAGATGACAGTTAGTGTTGCTCTTGACAACTTCGGTTCTCCCGATTCTGTCAAAACTACTAGGAGAGCAGCCATAAAACTCGTCTAGGGCTTCTTCAGTGCTAGTCATGGCTTTAGAATGGCACTTTCCTTTGAGGTGGTGGGGTACGGGTACACACACCTGACCGTCTTTCAGACTTATGTAGGGGATGGTTTGCTTGCTGATCAGACTAGATCTTGTGGCAAAAGTCACTCCACGTTCGCCGCTGCAGCGTCTGCTCCAGACGATATTACATTGATTTCAGAGAGGGCCACGGAGCAGTTGATTTGATCTTTACTGCACGTCAACATCAGGGAAAATGCCAGGAACAGAACAGGTATTTGTATACATTTGTAGATCTAAGCAAGGCGTTTGACACTCTGTAAGGGAACTTGGAAGGGAACTTGCGACAATTCAGGGATGTGTACTAGCACCTATGCTGTTTAGCATTATATTCTCAGCCATGTTGTCGGATGATGCAACCAGCATCAAGATCAGATTAAGTATAGACGGAAAAATCTCCAAGCAGCGGAGGCTACAGGCCAAGACCAAGATGGAGGAGGATTCAGCACGTGACATCTTGTTCACAGACGACTCGACTGCACGCTCAGTGACGCCGCAGGGTCACAGAAGCTGCAGAGTAGGAACTGTTTTCTGCTGCCTGCAACAAATTCGGCCTCACGATCTGTATTGAGAAAACAGAGGCGATGTACAAATCAACCAGACCAAAGCTGTATATGGAAGCAGCTATCACTGTGGAATGCGAAACACTGACGACTGTTGATTGGTCCACGTACCTTGGCAGAACACTCCTATAGGTACCTTTATTGCTGTTTAGATACTCATCGATTGGCAATAATAATTTGCATACTGAGAGCGTTAACACTATTTTAATATCAAATATACATAAATGCATACGTGTATATATATATATATATATATATATACACACGCACACACACATACAAACACACACACACACACATATA
>NC_068989.1:92188545-92188970 GCF_001194135.2 Octopus bimaculoides
ATATATATATATATATGCGCATTCCCTTATCTCTGCATGAGGAATGTGTGAATATTATACATACGTATATATATTCATACATTCATACATACACACATACACACATACATACATACGAACGTGCTTACGAACATCGAACATATATTCTTTGACACATATGTGTATATATCTATACATAATTACATTGGTGGCACTCCGTCGGTTGCAACGACGAAGGTTCCAGTTGATCCGATCAACGGAACAGCCTGCTCGTGAAAGTAACGTGCGAGTAGCTGAGCACTCCACAGACACGTGTACCCTTAACGTAATTCTCGGGGTGATTCACCGTGACACAGTGTCACAAGGCTGACCCTTTGAGTTACAGGTACAACTGAAACAGGAAGAAAGAGTGAAAGCTGTGGTGAAACACAGCAGCAGGGTTCGCC
>NC_068989.1:92190233-92190722 GCF_001194135.2 Octopus bimaculoides
GTGTGTGTGTGTGTGTGTGTGTGTGTGTGTGTGTGTGTGTGTGTGTGTGTGTGTGTGTGCGTGTTTGCCTGTGAGGGAAAGAGAAATTGAATGAGTGAAAGTGAATAATAAGGATGGAGTTTAGTAAATATGCATCGAGGGAGACATGTCTAAACGTATTCCGTTTTGGTTCTGCTGTTGTGATTCTATGATTTGATATCTATGTATGTGTGCATGTTTGTGTGTATGTGTATATGTGTGTCTGTATGTGAACGTGTATATATGCATGCGTGTGTGTATGTGAATGCATGTATGTATGTTTGTATGTCAGTCTGTCTGTAAGTATGTATATGTATGTATGCGTGTATGTGCGTAAGCATGTCTGTGTTTATGTATGTATGTGTATATATGCGTATGTGTATGTATGTATGTGTGTGTGTATATCTGTTTGTATGTGTATGTATATATGTTTGTGTATATGTCTGTGTATATCTGTCTATATGTATGTAT
>NC_068989.1:92190732-92197752 GCF_001194135.2 Octopus bimaculoides
TAAATTGGGATTTGCGCCAACATATGCAGGAAGATTCATATCAAGACCATTGAAACGTTCAACAATATTTTCAATACCTCGTTGACAGAAATCACCCGATTTCGACTCGAAAAATTGATCCAACCAAGCTCTCAATTCTGCATCAGTATTAAACGAAACTCCGCGCATAGCATTTGAAAGAGATCTAAAGAGTTGGAAATCCGTTGGTGCCAAATCAGGAGAGTACGGCGGGTGTGGCAGCACTTCCTAGCCATGCGTTTGAATGGCTTCCTTGGTCATATTGGTGATATTAGGGCGGGCGTTGTCGTGCAGCAGGACTCCATGCTAACGATTAGGTCTTTTCTCTTGAATAGCCGTGTTGAGTCGTTCCATCTGTTTAACATAGAGTTCCGCGTTGACCGTTTGGTTCCGTTCAAAGAATTTGTAATGGATAATCCATTCCCAGTTCCACCATACGCACAACATCGTTTTACGCAGATGAATATCTTGTTTCACCCGCGGTGTCGCTTGTTTACCAGGGCTACGCCATTCCTTACGCTGCTTCATATTGATGTACAGGCACCATTTTTCGTCGCCAGTAACGATTCAGTAGAGAAATCGTTTCTTGTGTTCATGAGTTGAGCGGTGACGAGCAAGCAAACCAGCGGAGATTGTGACTCGTTGATTTTTGTTGTAGTCACTTAAATCATGCGGGACCCATGCTCCATACTTCTGAACCTTTCCCATCTAGTGAAGATGCTTCTCTATAGCAGTATGGGAGCATTCCATTTTCTCTGCCAGTTTCCTTGTCGTTTGACGAGTTGGTTTAATCGCTCTTCATCGAACTCAAATGGACGGCCAGAATGAGGTGCGTCTTTGAGGTCAAAATTTCCATTTTTGAACTTGGAATACCAATCATGGGCGGTTCTTTCAGCTATGGCACTCTCTCCATACACAGCACAAATGTCGCCAGCAGCTTTTGCGGTCTTAGAACCTTAATTAAAAGCAAAAAGAAGGAGGTGTCAAAATGTTCGTCTTTCTTAACTTGACATTCCATTTTAATGTTCTGAAAATAAATAGAAATTAACTAAGAAAAAAAAAAAAAAGATTCCAAAATGATTCAAAAATAGAATCCTCGAAAAAAAAAAAAAATAGATTCCAAAATTTAAAGACGCAATAATTTCCAAAATTAAAAAAGAAAACGGCGGGAACTTAGATTCCAGCCCAATATATATCGTGAAGTATATTTGCCACCTAGATATGGCTGAACCATACGAGACGATGCTACTGTAGTTTATAGCCACAGGAAGTTATCTCAGCCAGTTGGCTAACAACACACTATCTGTGCCCGATCAGTATATGCGAAAGGAAATCATCGGTCCCATCTCTAGCCTGACGTGATACACAAGGACCTGGGTTTCAGGGTCGTAACCCGTCGTCAGTGTGTGACAAACACCGGCTAGAGATGCTTTTTCCATTGACAAAATGTCGGTGATCTCGAAAAAGGAGAAACAAGCAATAGTAAATCTCTGAACGAGATGTAAACAGTAGCAAGTGACCTAATCTGAGATCCTGTGCTGAATCAAAAACAACAAAAACAATTGGAGCGTGGAAGGTGTTTATAAGCCATTTAAAAACACACAAAAACCGTTAGATTCACTTCAAAAATAAATTTAATTTATCAAAATATTTTCGTCGCTTTGAAAACTTGACCTGTTCACTGACAAAATTCCGTGCTGCAGCAAATTAAATTTAAATGTTGAAGTGAATCTAACGGTTTTTGTGTGTTTTTGAATGGTTTATAAACACCTTCCACGCTGCAATTATATTTAAATACATACATATATGATATATACATATATATATATATATATATATATATATATATATATATATATATATATATATATATATATATATATATATATATATATACACACACACACATATATATATATATACACACACATATATATATATATAAGTAATCAGAAAATGGAGAAAATTTTAGATTAACAAACACATCGATTGGACCACATTTATAGCTTATCTTTTAATACAAAGCATGACATAACAAATACGTGACGTAACATATCTTACGGCCGTTTCCGATCCGTTGCCAAAATGCTGTCTGTAAATATATGCGAGTATAAAATTCGTCTTCTTCATAGGACATTCGAATTAAGGCAACGGATCTTCATCAGAGTAAAAAAACAAGAGCAAACAATATAAAGAAAGGGAAGATGGAAAAGGAAAGAAAACATGGCCTAGCAAATATGTCTAGGGTATGCTCTTCCAATTTATGATCTTATAACGAAGATATTCTTTTATTCTTTTTTATTCTTTTACTTGTTTCAGTCATTTGTCTGAGGCCATGCTGAACACCACCTTTTAGTCGAGCAAATTGACCCCAGGACTTATTATTTGTAAGCCTAGTACTTAATCTATCGGTCTCTTTTTGCCAAACCTCGAGGTTACAGGGAGGTAAACACGACAACATCGCATGTCAAGTGATGCTGGGGTGGGGGGGGACATACACAGACACACTAACACATACACACATATATATATGTTCACATATATACGACGGGCTTATTTCATTTTCCGTCTGTCAAATCCACTCAAAAGTTTTGGTCGGCCCGAGGCTATAGAAGAAGACATTTGCCCAATGTGCCACGCAGTGGGACTGAACCGGAATCCATGTGATTGATAAGCAAGCTGCTTACCACTGTGTAGCTATACGTAGTGAGTTTTTGTGTATTTTAGCTTTTGCCTCTTACTTGTTTTCAGTCATTAAACTGTGGCCATACTGGGACACCGCTTTGAAGAGATTTTTGTGGAATGAGACTACTGCAGTACTTTTTTTTAAGTACTTATTTCATCTGTTTCTTTTGCCGAACCGCTAGGTATAAGGACGGAAACAAACCCAAAATTGTCGTCAAGCGGTGGACACACACAAAGATGTACACATACACATACATATATGAAGAAGCCCGATATATATATATATATATATATATACACACATTAACGCAACGAGCTACTTTCAGTTTCTGTCTACCACATCCACTTGCAAGTATTCGGTCGTACGTGGATATTTACTAGATGCCTACGTATACAGCTAGACAGTAAATATTCACACATTTTATTATACCTACGCATGTATCTGCGTAAATAACTCTGCATTTCTATTTGTATCCTTCTGTAGCGAGCGGTTTAGTGCAGAGTAGTTTGTTAGAATTTATATTATAATATAAGTAGATTTAATTATTTGATATTTAACTTAACGGCGTTGTTACTCAGAACATAGCGCTAGGCGATTAACTGAATGCCGCTTCAAACATAGAAAAATATACGCATTTTGACCTAAGGTATTTACATCAAGAGCATAAATATACAAAACCACAGTAACGTATGTACATTTATGTATATATATATATATCTGACAGACTTATAAGTTTATAAATACGTACATAGACACACACAAACACACACACACATGCATACACACATATATATATTTATATACATATATATATATACATATATATATATATATATATATATACGCATATAAATGGATACATACATGCATATATATATAAAGAAAGAGAGAGAGAGAGAGAGAGAGAGATTTATATATATACTCATGCAGATATATATCCATATATTTCTTAGGTTCTAAATATACATTTGTGCTTACGTCATTATATATATGTGTGTGCATCTGTGTGTGTGTGAAACTGCATCTTGTTATAATGTGTGTTTGAGCTTACATTATTGTGTATGCGCCTGCACTAGGCTTGTTTTGGATGTCACGACATCCCGCTTAAGCGTCTGTTACTATAAATCATATGTTATTATGCAAACATGAAAATTATTGATCAAAATTTACTATGTTATGATGTGATGTTTACCGTTAATGCACACAAAGATGTTGTTTGTAATTGAATTTTACTGAAGAGCTGCAGGCCCCACTGCTTATCTTTCTACTGTGCCTGCGTGTATATCTGACTGATGGCGTGAAAGCACTAAAACATATGTACATACATGGATCTGGATACATACACACATGCTTACATACCTGCGTATGTACAGCTACACACACACACCGACACAAAGGAATATACACACATATAAATATGGATACATAAATAGATGATAACATATAAATATGTGTGTGTATGTTTGTGTGCGCGTGCATGTATGTATATGTGTGCGTATATATATATATATTCGCATATATTCATATATACATATATAATGTAAATATAATTTGCATATATATATATATATATATATATATATATATATATATATATATATATACTTACATCACACATCTGTATATGTATGTATATATTCATATATATGTAAATATATATTTATATACATACACAGAGAGAGAGAAAGGGAGAGATAAATTATATATTATAAGTTATGAAGGCACATTTCAATTCTGTTGAATATGAACTGAGATTGTGAAGAGCTAGAAGCATTTTTTGCTACGCTGTGACATATCAACCACTTCACCAAATACAAACGTCAGTTGATTTCGTTTTCTAGTTGAGAGACAATAGAAATATGTACAATAATTGTTGTCCTTCGACTCGTTGTTGTGAGAGTGATGCGTCTCTATTATGGAATCACCATCAGTAATCTCTACCTGGGGGCAATGTGGAAATATTCGGCCTCCTGTCATATTTCTCCTTCTAAAATTGTTTTATACACAAATCAGTTGCAGTAGGAATCATTTGAAAATTCAATTGTCTTCAAATGAAGTAGTAGCTTGAACTGTACAATCCTCTGAACATCGTTGTCTGGACATTACTGTCTGGACATTACTGTCTGGACTTCACTGTTTTCACTCATCGGGTATCGAACTTGCTATTTTTTCCGTAAGCTTTGAAATGACGTATATTGATCAAAGTTCCACCAAAACCAGATCTGGTGCCGATTCTCTCGTACGAGGTGAAAGCTGTCACAGACAAATGAGTCAGAGGCGCACATATCTTCCTAACTTTACGATTAATGGCATTCAACAACCGCTTGTAAAAATCTTTAACTCTGTTTTGACAAGACTAAAGTATTCTGTTATGTACGATTTGTACGGATCGTTCCACATGAACATCACCACTTTTCTTCTCAAAAAACTTGCTAGTCTCATTCCAGTTGCCTTAAACAGAGGCCATGACAACAGCAAACAGCTCTGGCATATATTTCAATAAACTTCGTAAGGTTAACCCAACAGACTTCTTCATTGCCCAAAATATCGACTGCTGAAATCGGTTTTTGACAGTAGACTTCGTGGTGTCGGAAACAGCGCGCTTTTTGCGTTCCTCTAAAGACAGCTCCCACGGATCTTTTGCTATGCTGAACCACCACAATCCGCATCCGTCAATCAGCTAATTCATACTAATTTCTTGGTTTCTAAATCTATTTCAGAGTTGATAGATTTTCCTCTCATTTTCCTTTTTAGTGACAACCGTTACATCTTAACAAGAAGTGCACTTGTTAATCCCACTTAGCTAATTTTTTAATCGTATTCTTGAAATCTTTCAACGTCTAGAAAGATGCAATTAGTTACCAGTATTTAAGACGTTGAGTTGCAGTACGTTTAAGTTGTCTGAGCATCAAAAATATGAAAATCGATGGCTTTTGTTGCCGACTACTCGGAACTGTTAACAAGTGACACTATTCGCTTTTGGTAAGTCTAATGAAAATTGTATCCAAGTCCAATAAGGAATGTCTTCAGGTTTTCCAAATCAACATTTATGCTAGTTCAGGAATTCCAGGTCAATTTATGATCTGTTTTGTGGGGCTTTTATAGTGCTTCTCATTCCAGCTACTCGGACACAGTCTCTGATACTTTTAAAACGCCGTTCTACTCATTTGCTATCTCAAATGTCTGAGATGTTCTTGTGAAACCTCGACATATTTAAATAATTACAACCTCCTTTTAACTGTCCATTTATGAAAGCCCTATCACCTTAGAGGTGATTGTAATTACGTGATCGTAATTATTTTGAATTAGTCTCATTCTGAGAAGAAGAAGAAGGAGAAGAAGAAGAAGAAGAAGAAGAAGCAGAAGCAGAAGCAGAAGAAGAAGAAGAAGAAGAAGAAGAAGAAGAAGAAGAAGAAGAAGAAGAACTGAATTTTAATAGCGAATATGGAGACATTTTCTTTGTCTTCAATTTATTACTTACCAAACTGAATGAAATTTCTAAATATATTCCAATTTAATATATTTCCTGCTACGAAGCTGTTTCAAGACATTCAATAGCCTTTAATGTGTGCCCTAAGCTATAGAATATGTATTTTGTTTAATAATCGATAATAAATAGAGAAGTACAACACTGAGTTCAGATTCCCCGGGAAAATGCATACAAACCACTAAATGAAACGTAATGGCGAACAGAAGTCGAATGCTTTGGGGCTGTCCGTTCATGTATCTTAACATTTGTCGCTGCAAACGTACAAACACATGTATCACACACCCATATATGGGCACATATTTTTGAACATTAGTATGTGCCTGTGTGTACCTGCATCTGTTTGTGTGTGCGAGTGTGTGCTTTGTGTTTGTGTGTGTATGTGTATTCATATATATATATATCTGTGAATGTTTATACACATGCATATAATATATGCATATAATAATATATATGTATGTATATGTACATATATATATATATATATATATACATACACATGCGTGTAAGTCCACACGGGTGTGTGTTTATTCTTCTATTCCGTTATTCACTCACTTGTTGCAGTCATTTAACTGCGGCCATGCTGCAGCACTGCATTTAGTCAAACAAATGGAGTCTTAGATAGATTGATAAGTACATAAATAAACGTATCTACATATATCTATATATATATACATCAATATTTATCTATCTATATATATATATGTGTGTGTGTGTGTGTATATATATATATATATGTGTGTGTGTGTGTGTGTGTATATGTATACATATATATATGTGTGTGTGTGTATGTATATATATATATATATATATATATATATATATATAT
>NC_068989.1:92198551-92200902 GCF_001194135.2 Octopus bimaculoides
TATATATATATATATGTGTGTGTGTGTGTATGTATGTATGTATACACACACGCACACATATACATGTTTGTATGTATTTATATACACATGCACAAACACAGAATATATAAAAATACATGACATTTACCTGTTATACACAATAAAATGAAATTTATCTTAGCAATGTACTTTTCACTTTGCTCCTCGGGGAACAGAAAAACAAATGAAGTAACGGGTTGGGTGCTCACACTAATATTTATCATTATTTGTCTCTTAAAAGACCCAGCCTGAAGCATTGCTTAGGAATGGATCGGAATTTAGTTTCGGATCTTATGTGTAGGTGACAGCAGCGAAGATATGTGTGTGTGTATGTGCATGTACGTGTGTATATGCATACATGATGCACATATACATAGATACAGACAGACAGACAGACAGACAGACAATTAGATATATAAATTTTAATGAATGAGTAAAAGCAGGACATTATTTCCATTTGACGGATATTTGTCCTCATCTTGTTTGTTGTTAACACAACGTTTCGGCTGATATGCCCTCCAGCCTTCATCAGGTGTCTTGGGGAAAATTTCGAACCGATTTCTCATTCCTAAGGTATTTTTCGATGTTGTTGTTGTTATCATTATTATTATTATTATTATTCAGGTCACTGCTTGGAATCGAACTCGGAATCTTGGGGTTAGTAGCTCGCGCTCTTAATCACTACGCCATATTTTTCAGAGTCGTAAACATATGGATAAATTCTATTGGTGAATAAAAAAAATAGCACCCTCTCCGGATTGAGCAGCGGTACCGCAGTGTTTAGGTCACTACACATTCAGCGTCTGACTTTACAGTCATAAGGGACATAACTCTAATCCCACCTATTTCTTTCTATATTTTTCTGATTTATTTTTCGTTTTCCAGTTTTTCAATCTTCAGACTTTTATATCTACACCCTTCTCACCTTTCTCTCATCCTGTCGTCCTGTATTAGCTTGTTATGCCGAGTGGACATAGCCTGAGGATTACGTGAAGGCACCAGATGTGTTAAAAATACTGTCTGATGTTTCCGTTGTATGAAACTATTAGTAGCTTATAAAACAGAAAAAAAATATATATTGAGATTATCAAATTATATTTATCTCTCACCAGACAGAATATATTTTGTGTTAATCGTATCATTACGGAGCAGTGTTCAAATTCCGCTAAGTTCGACTTTGCATTTCATCCTTCGGCGTCGATAAAACTAGGTACAAGTCGTACTCGGGAGCCGATGTAATCTACTTATCCACATGTATATTTGTATGCGCATATATATGTATGTTACAAGGGATCAGACTGTATAACATAGTACAAAATATAAAATATACTGAGATTTTCAAAAAAGTAAGCACAGCGAAATAAAACGATACAGTTGGGTGTATAAAAAGATCTTAATCTCAACTCTCTAAAGTTATAGAAATAAATTGAAAGAAAATATCAGTAGATATAGAGAGAAGAGACAGTTTACAATAATTTAGTAAATACTAACATATATACCTTACACATGACACCATAAATCATTTTACTTTAAAGAAATATTTAGTTTAGCAGTGATTAATGATGATATTGTAAATATATGGCAAAAAAAGAAAAGAAACATGTTATATGTCTTCCAGATGAAATCTTAGCATTGCAGTCGTAGCAACGTTGCTTATTTATATGTTTTTCAAAAATGACATGAAAAAACATCTTTATTGTATTCCTATGTTCAGAAAAGATATTTCTTATATATCCCATTAATGTTTTTAATATTTTATGCATATATATGTAGTAGTATTTCTATTTCCTGCGATAATTCTAGGGTATGTTGGAACTCTAAATGGATTTGAAAAGCTAACTGAGAAAATATAAGGTTATACATACGTACGTACATGTAAACAAACATTCATACATACAAGCATACACATGTACATACATTATCTAGGCACAGGTGTGGCTGCGTGGTAAGAAGATTCTTTCCCAATCATATGGTTGCGAGTTCAGTCCCGTTGCGTGGGACACTGGGTGGGTGAGTTTTACAACCACGGACTGACAAAAGATTTGCGACCTGGCTTGGTACCCGGAAACTGAAGGAGCACATACTACAAAATCTATCTATCTATCTATCTATATATATATATATATATATAAACAATATATGAGTATATGCATATATATGTACATGTATGTACATACCTTCATCTACATGTACATATAGATACATATTTGGGTACATGACGTTGCAAAAGAACATGGACAAAATGATAAACAAGGTACAACAAACAAGCAGGCCACATAGAGAACATATCCTTCATCAGCTGCCACCATCAAAACTCGAAGAGTTAGGGCAGG
>NC_068989.1:92201024-92201728 GCF_001194135.2 Octopus bimaculoides
ATATATATATATATATATATATATATATATATACATGATATGTATGTATGTATGTATGTCACGTCACTCTTGAGCGCTACTGGCAACATGTAACCGAATACAACCTGTTGCACGATAGGCGACTAAATTAGCAACTCCATTAAACATGGTTGGTGAGGAGGGTGACTGTTAGATACACTGCTGAACGAAAAATAAGGTTGTCAAAGTGCAGAAGAGCTCATGAGCAGTCAACGGCCATCATCGTTCACTCTCATTTCAATATTTATTGCTAACAGAGAAGGCGCCGGTTTCTAACCTAGATCCAAGGTTCTTTCTTTGGAATTGCACATCAACTGCAGGATATTATGTATGTATGTATGTGTGCATGTATGTATGTATTTATGTATGCAAATTTGCATGTTGTGCTTTATGTATGTATTTTCATGCATATAGTTACATATCTAGACATGGACATCTATATTTAAATGAAATACTTCTGGAAAGTTTTACAGATTTTTACAGTTCCAGTGATGGATTAGATCTATAGACTTCGAATCAGCTTTCTCTTTTCTGATTTTGATATGCCCAATTTCTCGAGATTGGTAGTTAGGCAGCGTGTTACATATCCCATATATGTATGTATGCATATATACATATTTATGAATGTATGAACACGTATAATATATATATATATATATATATATATATATATATATATATATATA
>NC_068989.1:92204152-92206287 GCF_001194135.2 Octopus bimaculoides
TATATATATATATATATATATATATATATGCGTGTGTGTGTGTGTGTGTGTTTGTGTGAATACATCAAAAATTCAACCGGCTAGAATTTTCCCACATGGCGGATATAGACTCGCTAGAATCAAGGAAACACCATCTCTAAAACTGTTTGAAAAATGTTATTGACGATCAAAGCTAAGCGGAAGAGAAATGGGCCATTGATAAAATAAAAGCCAACCCGAAAATGTTCTTCTCATTCGCTAAAAAGCATACGGCTGTAGTCTCATCTATTGGATGAAAACAACATACTACAAAGTGGTACAGAGGTCATGGTTGAAATTCTGAAGAAGCAATACTGCTCTGCTTTTAACAATTCGGATATGATTAATCTGAACAGCATTGACGAATCAAACCCCGAGTAAACCCTGTGTCATATATCATAGCAGCTAGAAGTAAAATTAGAAACTACTCAGTTGCAGGTCCTGACAGATTCCCCACTAAAGTCCTGAACGAAGGCCGTCAAAACCTTGCATTCTCCCTAGCCATTTTCTGGAGAAAATCACTAGACGCTGGCTACATTCCTGATGGATTCCTTTCTCAGTCGATCGTTCCAGTCTTCAAAAAGAGCAGCAAGTCCCAGGCAGTGAATTACCGACCTATCTCCCTTACTTCTCATCTCATCAAACTATTTGAGAGAGTGGTGCGATCTAGAGTGACTCACATCCTGGAAAGCAACAACCTGCAAGTCCCCAACTGGTATGGTTTCCGCAATGGCAGGGACTGCCTTACACAGCTCCTGCATCATTTCAATGATATCCTAAAGGCCTTGGGTGAGGGACCCAATGCAGATGTCATATATCTTGACTTCAGCAAGGCCTTTGACCACAACATCGTATTGAAAAAGAACTCTCCAGCATTGGAGGAGTGCAGGGGAAGCTTCTAAAGTGGTTTAAATTCTTTCTGGTGATCAAAACGCAGCATGTGGTGATCAATGGTGTTCGATCAAGCACAGCAAAAGTCATCGCTTGTGTCCCACAAAGCACTGTGTTAGGCCCACTCCTGTTCCTCATGTACATAAATGACATCATCAGAGTCATTAAATACAGTAATATAAAAATTTTCGCAGATAACTCTAAGCTTCTGAGGGTTGTCGACAGGATATGAGACCGGACAAATCTTCAATCAAACCTAGTTGCTGTTATCCAATGAGCACAGAAACATAACATGCAACTGAACGAGAACAGGCTTGAGTTAATCCAGTTTGGTAAAGAGGCTGCACTTAAGCCACCATATATTCTTCCTTCAGGCGAACACTTCACAGCATCAAACATCGCTAAGGTCCTCGGTGTGACTGTCGGCGATAACTTAAATTGGAGTGTCCACAGAAACAAGAAAGTCGACATGAGTCGCAAGGCGTGCTCCTGAATCGTCAGGACTTTCCACTCTAGAGATGCTCCAACCATTATCCTTCCTTTTCACTACCTTCGTTCGCCCTCTTCTTGAATACTGTTGTCCGCTATGGTCTCCATACACGAGACAGAATATTTAAAATCTTGAAGCAACCCAGAGATCAATTACAAAAAATATTGATAGCATGTCTGGTCTTAATTACTGGGATCAACTTGCGAATCTCAAAATGTATTCTCTCCAACGCCGCCGAGGACGCTATATTATTTGTATGATGTGGAAATTGTTCCGACAGTATTGCCCAAATGATATGGGTATCACTTTTAAAATCAACCCATGGTTTGGTCCCCATGCCATGCGTCCTCTACAGAAATCGTGCTCTCAGCAACACTAAGACAGTACTTCTCCTCAACTGGACCTGCTCTTTGTGACATCATTCCAAAACATGTAAAAGGAGGGAAAAGATTTCATTACCTTCAAACAGTTCCTGGATGAATATCTCCAACAAATTCCAGATAAACCACCTCCACCTGGATATACTGCTGCAAACAACAACTCTTTAATCGAATGGGCAATGGTGCCCAAAAATAACTCTACAAAAATACATTACTAAATGTCTTTTCCAGGTGGTGCTATTAAGTTAGCTATGGCCTGGGCCAATGTGGCCCCGAAACCTATCCAAGTTTATATATATATATATATATATATATATATGCGTGTGTGCGTGTGTGTATCCATTAATATATATATA
>NC_068989.1:92206297-92207543 GCF_001194135.2 Octopus bimaculoides
TATATATATGCGTGTGTGCGTGTGTGTATCCATTAATATATATATAACGCATACATACACACATACATAATTGAACCCATACGTACATAGATATATGAATGTGTGTCTGTGTGTATGTATTTTTGTGTATGTGTGTATCTTTGTGTGTATCAAAACACACAATATCTTTTCGCTGAAAATTCCAGTATAATTTACCAATGATGTATTTTAACTACGCTTTCCAGCTGCACCCATTCCCCCAAAAAACACACTTCTGTGCGGACGTAATATGTGACGTGTTTGATATATATATACATATGCCTCGAGTTGCTTTTAAATCAGTCGCAGTAAATAATATTATATTAACTCACTTTGCCCTAAGTACTTGTTTATACAGCACTTAGAGATATGCTGTAAGGTAATGCACTCCTAATATAATTTGGTTCATGTGTGTGTGTATTTGTATGTATGCATGTGTGTTTACGAATGTAGGTGTAAATGTGTGTGTGTGTGTGTGTGTGTGTGTGTGTGTGTGTGTGTGTGTGTGTGTGTGTGTATATAAGCAACTATCTGTCTGATTCTGTAAATATATACACACACACACAAACACACACACACACATATATGAACGTGCATGTTTGCTTTCTGTCGACTTTTAATAAACACTAAATGAAACTGAAGAATTCCTCACTGCAGTTTACTAGAGTCTTACAAGAACTGGGGTGACAATAAACACGAAATATTGTCTGTTAGCCTTAAGCCACCTGACATAGGTTCTCAGGCTCAAAATTCGAAGTCACTGTCACACTCTACCTCCTAAAAGTACTATATATATATATATATATATATATATATATATACGACGGGCTTCTTTCAGTTTCTGTCTACCAAATACACTCACAGGGCTTTGGTCTACCCGAGGCTATAGTAGAAGACACTTGCTGAAGGTGCCGCTCAATGGGACTGAACCCAGAACCATGTTGACTATACTTCACCTCACTAAGCACCTACCATTCATCGGATCTTGAGCCTAGAGTGGACAGTGAAATACGCACCGGTGTGTACACCGGTGTACCTTTACGTATACGTTGTGTATTTGGTCAATACTTGTGAATGTATGCATAGCTGAATGACATGTTTTTATTTAATTTCCTAAGTACGTAAGTGTTCGTACACGCTGTTAGAACAAAGATGCGCTACCTCCGACTCTACCCTGGTGCTTTGGTATTTAAATACGCTAATTCCATTGGATCCTGAAAATTTTTAT
>NC_068989.1:92207618-92212388 GCF_001194135.2 Octopus bimaculoides
TATATATATATATATATATATATATATATATATATTATGTATGTATGAATGCATGTATGGAGAAAAAAACGTCGTCAAAATTTTGGGAAAAAATTCTTTTATTTCTTCATTATTATTAACGCTTTCGTTCCTTTCTAAAAGTTGTCAAATAGATTTTTGTGAATGTACAAACAGCTTGTTCATTTATATAAAACATGTTTATTTGGGTTTTGTTTAGAAGAGAATATTGTTATTTTTTGTGAGGTTCTATGATAATGGAGATGAATAAATAGAAATATAGATAGATAGATAGATAGATAGATAGATAGATAGACAGACAGATACGTAGAGGGAAAGAGAGGGAGAACGTCTACCCACCTTCCTATTCACCGTTCATTCATTTATTTATTTATCTAGTCCTTTACCATTATATTGAAATGAGTCTAAGGATAGTGAACTTTTCACAAACGAAAAAAAAAAAACAGGACTGACAGTCATTTTGTATTCTTTCTCTCTTCACCTTTCTTCTTATTTCCCTCTTCTTTCCTATTTCCTCTTTTCTTCCGTTTTCTCCTCTGACTTATATTTATAATATACCCCTTCCAAACATTCACTTTTGGAGGGAATTTTCTAATAAAGTGTAGTTCTGTATGGAAATACATTAGTATAATATTTGTAAATTAACAATTTGAAAAACCAATCAGTTTGAATTAGATATTAGCGGATTTATTTGGTTAAAGTTTTAAAATAAATTAAAGAGTTAATATGTATCTTATAAAGTGATGAGATAAGGTTGATAGAAGAGATGCAGAGGGGTATGTGTTAATGATCATGGAAGTTTGTATTTATAAAAGATTTATGAAAGGATTTAGAAGTGCGGAAGGATTTGTCCTTACACGTAGTGATGGCCTCGTTGTGTTTATTAAGCAATCGTGGTGAGTTGTAGGTTAGAATTTTGAGGGCTTCTTTTTAGCAGAGTCCACAAATGGAGTGTTGGTCTTGATACGAGTTTAATTGCATTTTTCTATTTATCAGAAGGTGTACGTGGCTGGCTAGCGATGTGGAATTGCGATTCTCTTTATATTTAAACGAGTTTTAATGTGCATCATACTTTTGTTTAAAATTTGTGGTAAATCCAATGTAGTAGCTATAAGAGTTATTTCCCTTGTTGTGAACGGTGCATTGGTATACGACGGTGAATCTTCTGCAATGGGCTTGAAGCGAGCAGTCTGTCCCGGATCTGCAGCTATCAGTTCTACGATGGTTAATTAGGGAGAAAGATGAGGTAGTGCTGGTAGTGGCTAGGGTAGTACTAGGTGAGTAGTTCGTGATATTTCTGTTATTATTGTCGTCATTTCTAGTATCAATATCAACGCCAGCGTTACCATTATTATTATTATTATTATTATTAACGTCATTACCGTTACACACACACACACACACACACACATATATATATATATATATATATATCTTTATATATGAATGTGTGTATTATGTAACAAAATCGGTTATAGTACTATTATCTTTATTATTGGCATAAAGCCATTTTATACATAGTTTACAGTGGGACGATGCAAAAGACGTACATGGGGAAAGAAAAATGAACGAATGATTTATGGATTATTAATTAATGATGATGAAATGGCTTCCCGCCCACCAAAGCGGAGAGTTCCATTTAACTGTTCTAACTCTTCAGAATTTACCATGATTCATTGCAATTATATTTTACGTTGTGCTAGTAATCCCAGTAAAAATCCAAGTGCACAAGGCCCACTACAGCTGGCATCTCATCGTATTTCACTTTAATCGCCATACATTCAATTCTTTCACCAAATCTTTCCTTTAACTTTGTCGCTTTTCCATCATCCACCAGCACCGCTATGGTGTTTTCCTCTGACATTCTGACTCTTACAACGCCTTTTATTTTTGTTACCTGTTTTTCTATCTCTATGTCTCTTTTATACACGACCATTCTTTTTTCATATTCTCCTGATGGTATCTTCCCCGACTGTTCTTCTTTCCGGTCGTTCTTTCTGTTTCTTCTCATTTTTGCTCGTAGAAGGCTCTGGTTCGGGTTCTAGCATTTGACGTGATCTCGCTTCATTCTCTCTCTTTTCCTTTGCTGCTTTTTACTTTTCTTTTTGGGTGGTGACTCACTCTTTCCTTCTCTCTCGGTTTCAGCGACTGCTATTTCTTTTTCCACAACCGAACATCTCTCCTCCTCCTGACACTCCTCTGTCACTTGTTCTTGTCTCTGGGGCACTTTGCTCTTATGTGCCCCCTTACACCGCAACCGTAACATACTGGTAGCCTGCCCTCCACCATTAACCTTAGCCTGGCTTCATCAGGCTGGACTACCCCCCTCCGCAATCTCGTGGAGGTCTGACAAGGTGAAATGGAGTATGACCTCCAGGCCATACCCCCACCAATTGACCTCCGTTGTCTTTGGCATTTTAAAAATTTCTGTATTTTCTTCCGTATTAAATAAAATTGCCGCCACCAGCCAATCTTCCTCAATTTCAGGTGGCACCCTACCGATTCGAACTCGGGTTGCGCGCTTTCCGCAGTACGTCGGTAGTAGTGCCCATTTCGATGATTTTAAGGCTACGGTGGAGTATTTTTTCGCTTCGTTTTCATTAACGAAGCGTACCTCCACCGTGCCGTATTTTCTTCCTCTATCAAAATACGTTATTACATCTTCAACATCCTTCCAGTACTCCTCTATCTCATCGACATTAGCAATTCCTCTCTTCTTTGTAGCTATTTTTAACGTACGGTAGGTTATTGTCTTTCTCTCTGCCTTCTCTGTTGCTTCTTTTGGTGGTGTTAGCCTCAGGCTATCACCTTTCTTCAATAGTTCGTTAAATTTTTTGAAGTCTTTATTTCTGACTTATAGTACTAGATACTAATAGATTTGAATTTATGAATTTATGAAATATCACTTAGTATATTTAATATTTAGCTCGCTCTTAATAAAGCGTTTTAAAAGCATTTAGACTTATAGACAATGCTTACTTGCTATTTTCGTAAAATATTTAAGAAGATATGTCCGTCTGAAGAAACCTCATTATATTTTTAAAAGGGAATTTGTCAATCTTAGACAAAAGCTACATTTAATGAAGTAGAAACAGCTGAAACTTGACTTGTCCTTTGTTTATATAGAAATAATAAGATTGAATGGAATTTATCATTCAATTATTCAATTTATTAGTTTGTTACCATATCTTTGCCTAGGTGCTGAAAATAGACGCTAAGTCCGTCTAATCACTTCAATACATCACTTTATAGTTTACACATGTTAAAAGCGAGGAAGCTTGCATACAGAAATTCATAAATAATTCAGATAGTTTAGGATTGATCAATTGCTGGTCTAGTTAAATTAATAAATTTTCCTTCATATATGTGTGTGTGTGTGTGTGTGTGTGTGTGTGTGTGTGTGTGTGTGTGTGTGTTTGTGTGTGTGTGTCTGTGTGTGTGTGCGTACGTATGTATATGTATACGAACATGCATATTTACACGCATAATTACATGTATAAATATATACGTGCATATGTATCATTTTTACCAAATGTAGGTTGAATTTTCATCATTCGTTTGGCAAGAGCTACTTAAGCGAAAGTTTGAAGTGTTTATCGGCATATCATTTGTGAAAGACATGAAAATATCGAAAAGGCTACCCTGACTGTTTGGTGGTAGAGCAGTGACAAGTAGAATGCCTTGTTACCGCAGAGACAGACATTGACCAGGGTATGTCAAATGACGAGTTCCTGTTAATCAACCAGATAATACTGTTGTTGTTTTTGGAGATACTGGTGATGTTGGTACTGTTTTTGATGTTAAAATAGGTGTTCGATAATAGGAGGAATATCTCAATAATGTTTAGCTATGAAGAACAAGCAGGAACAATGTGGTTTTCCTATTTTATTTCACTCACACTACTGAATTTGAGTTTATTAGATTTATAGTCTTTAACGCAATTAGAACCTACTGCAGGCAGATATTTAGCAGATAGTCAACAGATATCCACCAGATTACAAGGCCACGTGTAAAAAGCCAGCATTAATCCACCATTAAAGATATCTTTAATGCTATATATAAAACAGCTATCCGTTTTAGCAAGTTTTTATTGCAGGCAATAAGCATGATTTAAAATGGCTGCTTATTGCATTCTTCTAACTGTTATCACCTTTTATAATCACGTGCCATTTATTCTGTGATTGTAACTTCCGATGATTATCTTGATAAATTACATTTCAAAACAGACTATCTGCAAGCGCTTCTATCGCTGTTTATTCATATAACTATGCACGTTTGGTGAATATAGAACACTTTAATAAAATATAAGATAATAGAAACTACATGTGGGCATAAGCATTGAGTAAAGTATAAATGGCTGGGAACCTTTTAAAATATGGATTAGATGTTTTATCATCAAATGCAAGGTAAATATTGATTGATTTCGATGTTCTTCTCGTGATATGCGTGACGCCATACATTACATTTTAATGAAAGTGATGTGATTCTTCCATCCGCCTCACCAGACTGTTCCACGGGCACGCTTGTTATACTTGCATTCATACGTACATGCATACATACATACGCACATGCATATAATCGTTCATGCATATGCACATACATACACACGTACATATGTGTGTGTGTGTATATATATATATATATACATACATATATATATATATATATATATACATACATATATATATATATACATACATATATATATATATACATACATATATATATATATATATATACATACATATATAT
>NC_068989.1:92214614-92224572 GCF_001194135.2 Octopus bimaculoides
TATATATATATGCATGTATGTATATAAATATAAATACGCACGAGGAATACAGCAAGTATATTTCTCCGAATAGGTCCTCCCACATACAAAATACAAATAGTAAAATGCAAAGAGGAGCCTAGACATCCTTGTATCAATTGATTTCGCATTCTGCGTTGAACCAAAAAGTGTGCAAGTGCGTGTAGATGCGATCTTTTATTTAATTTTTCGAAGCCCCAATATGAAATTATTTGTTATCTAGAGTTGTCACTGTTCATTGATGCATTACACTTTTATATGTGAATTTTAAAGGGGAATGTTATTAGTTATTGCAGTGTTATTTTGTAAGATTCTGTTATGAGATGTATTATTAACAGAGCAATTCAAATTAAAAGAATGTGTACTGAGTACAGAGGGTTTAAAGTAATTATTTTTATTATTATCATTATTATTATTATTATAATTGTGATTATAATAATAATAATAATAATAATAATAATAATAATAATAATTCCATCAGAAATCCTAACAGAAATGTTATGATTTATAGAGAAGGTGGAACATGTAAAGATTCCCATTTGGTGTATGCGACAGAATGCACGAAACACAACTTAATTCATGTTGGTTGTACAACAGAACAATTAAACAAAAGGTTTAATGGGCACAGATTCGACGTCATTCACAATAACAGTAGTTCGACAGAACTTGCCGAACATTTCGTTTCAAGCGGCTGCAATTTGGAAGAAGACTTGAAAGTGCATATTCTCAGGAAATATTCTGAATCTGCTTCACTTTCGCTTTTCAGATTGTATGAGGAGAAATATGTTTGCGGGTTATTAACATCACACCCTGGAGGAATGAATAAAATGACAGGAGAATATCATCAAATTTATACAAAACTGTTTGATTAAATATTCTTCCTTTTCTCTTTTTTCTGTGGTCTTCTTTTTTCTACTCTTTTTCTGTTTTCTACAAGTGCTCCACTATTATTGCAGCCCTTATTTGTTCCACGTACTTCTCTAGATTTTTGCTCATTGTTCCCAAGGGCTCCGACAATTATTCCTACTACTACCACCTTTTTCATCGACCACAACTACTTAACTTCCCAAGCTAACCTGTCATATATATCGACTTTTCTTTCTTCCTTATCGCATACCTTATTGTCAGCTGGGCATGCTATGTCTATGATCCAGCATCGTTTGTTTTCCTTCTCAATTAAGACTATGTCCTGCTTCCTATTCTCTATCTCATGGTTGCACTGAATCATAAAATCCCATAGGATCTTTGCATTTCTATTTTCGACGATGCTTTCAGGTTTGTGGTCGTACCAATTTTTACTCTGTCAAATCCATACTTGTTGCAAAGTGTCCAATGGACAAGCCTGGCTATATTGTCATGGCCTCATTTATGTTCCTTATGGGATAGTGGCGTACATTATTATTATTATTATTATTATGCATAACATTTTTAGTATTAGTTATAGTTAACATATCATAATAATAATAATTATTATTGTTTTTATTATTCATTACATGTTTATATGTTTCTATTATACTTTGTGACTTTATCTTTATTATTTGTAGCTTTTTCTTATTATTATAGGGATTATGTAAATTCTCATTTTTTTATTACAATTATATTTGTGATGTTATTGATATTATTAATATTTTGTATATAATGTCTTTGTAACCAGCATTACATAAAGCAATATTATATTGGTTCATATGTTTATAAAATATATCCTCCTTAGAATATATTATATCACTCAAAGTTTTATGAACATATTGACCCCTTTATTAATTTGATACTTAAATATACGGTTAATTACAATATATTACTTTTCTTTATATCTTTTCATGTTCACCCACCGTATATTATGTTATATTTTATATTAACATTTCTAAATATACTTCCTTCCCCGCCCTTTATAATTTTCTATAAAACAAAACTCAGTTTGCTGGAATGCTCTTTACATTTGACATATAAATACATAAGAATGTAATGGTATATCTTTTTTCTACCTCCGACGGGATTCAATTTTATAATGATTTAATTATTTTAATTAACTTTTAAAGTCTGAAGCGAAACAGCTGTCAGGGATTATATCTGTTTTTGTAATCAACAAATATAATTACTAATTGATTTATCTCTTTTATCCTATTTTTCTTATATATATATATATATATATATATATATATATATATATATATATATATGTGTGTGAGTGTGCATACATATATCTATCTGTCTGTCTATGTATGTATGTATCTATCTACACACACACACACACACACATATATATATGTACAGAGAGGGGGAAACAGAGAGAGAGACAAGCAAACAAGTAGATAGATAGATAAATCGACAGATAGGTAGATAGGTAGGTATAGATAGATAGATAGATAGATAGATACAAAAGTTTGAGAATTGTGTCCTGAAAAGTTGTTAAAATATCAAGTAGTTAGTGCGAAATGGAATAAGAATTAAAAAATAGAAAGCGCATTTTATAGGAAAGGTATATGTTTTCTGTAGGATTTTTAAAAAAGGTGTAACGTGGTAAAATTAAAACATAACAATTTAACAAACACAGACGTGATTTCCATAATTTCATATAAAATGTAATAAACTAAAGCGAATAGTTACTTCAGAAAATTAAAATTAAAATAAAATAAGAGATATTAGAAATGTGAGATATTTATAGGCAGAGTTAATATATGAAATTGTTTTAGAAATTTTAAAATGAAAAACGAGGGAAATATGTATATAGTACGCCATATTTGAATTCAAGCTTATAGCTTTTTCTATGTGTTCGTATATTTTCTCCATTTCAAATACGTGAGTGTTTGTGTTTGTGTGTGTGTGTCAAAAAGAAATATCACTTTTAAGGCCACATATGTATATATATATATATAGAGAGAGAGAGATAGATATATGTGTGTGTGTGTGTTTTTATGTATATATATTTACTAATGTAAATTTATGACATACAGACATACATACACGCGCGCGCACACACATACACACGCTCACATATGCACCCATACACACATATATATATTTGGAAGGATGAGATGTTGAGTATGTTAGCTGATTAACACAATGAACAGACAAGTGATGCAAATAGAAATAAAAACGTTAGTTAAAATATATTTGCATTAGAACATGATATCAAAAATTATTTGAAAGAATACATAATGCAACTCTACATGAAATATTAAAATAGTAACATCACGTAATGTAAATTATTCCGATATTAGCAGAATTATATTCAAACGCACGCGCACACACACACACACACACACACACACACACACACACACACACACACACACACACACACACACACACACACACACACACACACACACACACATATATATATATATATATATATATATATATATGGTAATAAATCTCAGAGCGAGTTATAAAGAGTACCTGCACGACATCGTGAAGTATATTTGCCACCTAAATGCGGCTAACCCTTAAGGGTCGATGCTACTGTACCTTGTAGCCCCAGGAAGATATCTCCTCCAGCTGGCTATTGACATTATCTGTGTCCTATCAGTATCTGCAAAGGGAAATCATCGTTCCCATCTCCAGCCTGACGTGATACACACAGACCCGGCTTTCTGGGTATTGAAATATACTTCACGATGTCGTACAGCTACTGTTTATAACTCGCTCAGAGATTTATTATTGCTTGTTTCCTTAGGCAAGTGTCTTCTACTATAGCCTCGGGCCAAGCAACACCTTGAGAGTGGATTTGGTAGACGAAAACTGAAAGAATCCCGTCGTACATATATATATATATATATATATATATATATATAGACAAGGAAATACGTGCAAACATGTGCACAAAGACATCCATACGCACAATATTTTGACTAAATGAAGACCGTTGATATAGAATGAATATATAGCTAATTTATATAAGGTAACTATATAGAATGTTTCATTTTATTCATAGTTTCAAACAGATGCACACACACGCACACACACACACGCACACACACACACACACCCATGCTCCCACGGGAACACAAAGGTATAGCCAGAAAAATAGAAAGGGAGGATGAGGGTTGTGAGGTGTTGCAATTTATTAATGAATCGGGATTGAGATGAATTCTGTATCTCATAAACGTAAGAGGTATACTCTCAAACATAAACAAGGAGCGAGAGAGGGAGAGAGAGAGAGGGAGAAAGAGAGGGAGAGAGAGAGGGAGAGACAGACAGACAGACAGACAGAGATTGAGAGAACAGAGTCAGAGAAGAAGTGAGACTGAGAAAGATAATCTTTAAAACGAGAGAAACATTGAAATGTCTGATATCACAAACGCCGACGTCGAATCAGCGATTCCAAACAGGTGGCCCCACTACAGCGGTGCCAAAGCTGTTGTGCTAATACGTTTCACACTCCCTCTATCTTCCGTTAAGCAGTATAATTTTATGGACCCCAAAATTAGGAAAAGTAAAGTCGACCTCGGCGTGAACAGAGAATTAAAGAAATCGGAACCAATATTGCGAGGCACTCTCTTCAACATTCTAAGGATCTCCTTGATTCACCACTATCTGTTTCAGTGCATCAGTGAATAACTTCGCTGTTAATCTATTGTGTGAACTTTTGTGTGTTGCCTGTAATGTCCATTTGTGTAGCACCAATAACAGAATCCTGTATCCTAAAACACGATCGCTCTGCGGAGCATACTTCAGCGTTATACATGTCAGCAATTGTTGATGGTCAGTGAATTTTCTGCGTAATAAACATATATTTCAAGCTTTGTGTTACAATTCGGAGGTTGAGAGGTGAGAGAAGCGCTCCCTAAACTAGTTACAGAAAGACAAAATTAGTCGATTCTTGCTCCCAAACTGTCAGCATTCCTGTGATTTATTTATACGTTATGCAATTATATTTTCAAGACACTGAATATATATATATATTTCTAACATATTCGTTACGTGCAAGGATATTTATTCATAACCATGTTATGTTGGTATTTCTTTCAAAATATCTCGGTCGTCAACCTTTCAGCATTATGAAAAGATCTTCCTGTCATTTCGAGGTTGTTGACATTCATAAGAAGATATAAATTCTACGAAATTTCAGGAAGTGGAGAGGTGAGGTAATTAGTTCGTGACAAGTCCCAAAGAAAGATTAAACTAGTCGGAAGATTCTTCATAATCGATTCCTGAAATCTTAGTGATTTATTCACAGATTATATATCTTTTCAAAACGAGACTAAATATATGTTTATGAAGCATATAATTTTCTTGCATACGTATATACAAAATCCAGATATATTCATAACCACGTATTAATGTAACACACATAGAAAATGTGTGTGTGTGTGTGTGTGTGTGTGCATAATAATAATAATAATAATAATAATAATAATAATAATAATAATAATAATAATAGTGGTGATAGGGTGTGATAATGATGATGGTGACAGTGATGATAATAGTGATGATGATGATGATAATGACGAAGACGATGATGATGGCAAAAAATTGTGAGCGTATCTGATGGATGTGTATGGACTTAATCTCCTTCCCAAGCTACAAGCGAACAAAAAACTTCATGAAATTGTAAGAAGGATCTAAAAGAAATTGTTTTACGGCCACAACCTAGCAGAATATTAGCAGACAGTTTGATGTAATCTATTCTGTTTTACGTTTCTATCAAGAAAAAGCAAATTTAATTCTAATGCAGTCAGGTTCTCCTTAGCCCATCTTGAAGTATAAAAGAAAATTACGGAAATATAATATACGGCGGCATAAAATTGAAAAATAAGCAGGGATAATATATTTTCTTTGCAAAATTGGAAAGAAAGGATACAGAAAGACTCTGAATGATTTAAAATGCATAATATAAGAGGACATACTGAAAGCAAAATAATGTAGCTTAAATAAATAAATGTTAGCGATTCTTCTAGAATAAAATATTTGAAGAAAATACAAAAATATTTACAGGGATCTTAAAAAAAAAACAATAAAGGCATGATAATGGAGGTTACAACATAGTTTACGGATATGGAGTAATATTGAGATTTCATGTGGAACAAAAACATATCTAACCACGGACAATTTCGAGTTGTTTATCATGACTGACAAGTTTATCACGAAAGCTGTCCGGATTTAGGAATCAGACATTGGAACGAAAATACATTTGCATTACTAGGGAACTCTGTGCCTTCCAACCAGAGCAGCTCTGTTTGTCATTTCAATTACAAAACATAAAATTATGAAATTGAAATGACAAGAATGGAAGAAAAAATGCGAAAACTGTACCAACAATAAATGGAGGACAATGTATAGTGTATAAAAATAAAAAATAGAATCAAAACGTACACAAATCTCCACCAGGATCGTATATTGGTAGGCTCATGATAGTTCTGGATAGCGTAAAAAAAGGATAATAACGGGAAACATAAAAGAGGAGGGGTTAACAGTAATTTGATTAGAGAAAAATAGTCGGCCAATATAAACAACATGGATAATACCATCGAAATAAATAGCATATTTATTATTTGTGGGCGTTGTGAGTGATAAAGAGCTCCCTGATATGAATCAGTTGAAGGTAAAAGAAAAAGTATCCTCAACTCTTGTCGATAAATTGAGTATCACTCTGATGAAGTTGGCTTATTCCTGTTCTTGAATTAACGAGGTTGGTGTTTATAGTACTTTGAAAGAAGACTTAGACGGTGTCCTAACCGATGTGAGACAGGCTGTGTGTCTGCTTAACGTGACAGGATATATATTAATGCTCACCAGGTGTTTAATATGGTGAATCAAGAGGAGACACAGGCAGAGCTACTGCCTCATACCTATACTCACTGGTCGGTGCCGCAGTACATGGGTCTAAAGAAACGAGGATCATCAACAAATGTTTTTGTGGATTTTGACCGTTGGCTCGTCATTTGTTTGCTATTATTATAGCTTATAGCATGTTCTGATTATGACATGAGCGTAACCTCATGTGGCCTTGTGCCTCTTAACAGAACTCCATGTTTTCGGGACTCAGCTGAATTTTAGTGACAGCGGTAATATTCCGGAGTTGTACACAACTGAGAGAGCGGAGGACGTGTCTACCAGTATGGTGGTTACACGGGGCAACAAAACATTTTTGTCATTCTATTTAAACTTTCTCAGCTGATTTAGGGCAATTATAGGGTGCTGAATCCGTATCCGTCATCAATTTTCAGATAGCGCGCGTAGCTTTTTAGTTATTCACAGCATCAGATTTCCCAACGACTTGATATTGACAAAGTAGTAGGCTATTTGCTTTCAACTTTCATTCAAATACTCATCATTAAAAGAAAAATAAGTGCTGATAGAGGGAAATGTAAGCTACCTGTTAAATTTCCATACAACATGATTTATTTTACTTTGTTATCGCTGTAAATAAAGTAATGTTCTCCTCACTGTAGCCTGCTGATATTAGGTTATAGTAAGCCACTCAGACTCACTTTTCTTTGATAACTGCTAGTGCTATTAAAACAAAGTACATTAAATAAGAGAGCCAGGTTATATGAAAAGTAGTTTAATAGTAAGTTTAGTTATTTATTAAAGTGATCAATATTTGAAATTTAGGGATGGAAAATTTTTTTAGTGATAGCCATAGCTTCAGTACATTCTACAATAATTTCAATGATTTTATTTAGAAATATATTTTGATGTTTTACGGTAACATTTACTGTTGATTAATTTCATATTTTAGTTTACTGATAGGCTTCCTTGAGTGTTAGATTATTACTGTATGTATTTATGATGAGCAGAAACGTTTGTGTTAATCACCTGGACAGCTTTTGTTATGTGTGAAGCAAATTTACACTATAAGATCACAGAAATAAGCTTACAAAGAAATTTTAAAATGCTTACAAGCTTTTTACTTTGGGTGAAAAGTTGGGGACCAAGATAAAATGTGGGCGCCTCATGTTTGTTGCAAAATATGCTACATAGCACTAACCCAATGGCTGAATGGTAAACAGAAAAGTATACCATTTGCAGTACCAATGATATAGCGCAAACCAATACACCACTAAACTGATTGTTATTTCTTCTTAACTAACATCACATGTCCCTCTAAGAAGAACAAATCCAAGATTGTTTATCCAGATTGCCCTTCAGTTTTAAAACCATTTGCTCATGCGGCTGAAAATATTCCAATTCCAGAACCTCCTTTATCTTTTGACAAAGATAGTTTAAGTGAAGAAAGTATTGCATCTACTTCAATTGAAGGCATGCCGAGTGATACAGCAGATTACTGTGATGAGCCAGGATCTTCAAAAAGTTCCTCATTTATTAAGTCAACTTGAATTAAATGATTTAGTGAGATACTTGGTTTTAACAAAAGAAAAATCAGAACTACTGGGATCCATGTTGAAACAATGGAATCTTTTACACGATGGTGTAAAATGCTCATATTTTCGAAAACAGCGCATAGACGAATTTTTTAATGGAGAAATTCGGTATTTGTTCTTGTGGTGTTGAAGGACTCCTGCGTGAGATGAGGTACAGCCATAATCCTGAAGAATGGAGACTCTTCATAGATTCCAGCAAAACAAGCCTAAAAGCTGTTTTGCTGCATAATGGCAATAAAAAAACCTTCAATATCACTAGCTGTAGGATTAAAGGAAGCTTTAATCCTAAAGTGGAATATATGCAAGAACTTGGAAGTTATTGGTTTGCTTCTTGGGTTGCAAATGGAGTATACAAAGCACCAGCGCTTTTTGTGTCTTTGGAACAGCAGAGATGACAAGCATCACTATGATCAAAAACAGTGGCCAAAGCGAAGTGATTTCACTCCAGGGAGATACAATGTTAAATATATCCCTTTAGTTGACCCTCAGAAAATTTACTTCCCTCCCTTACACATTAAACTAGGTTTGTTTATGAATTTTGTTAAGGGCATGAATGAAAACGGTGAAGGATTCAAATATCTCAGTGAAAAACTTGTTTCTAGGAAGAGTGAGGCTTAGATCAAAGCTGGTGTGTTTAATGGACCAGAAATTCGCACCCTAATTTGTGGTGAGCTTTTTCAAGAAAAATTAAGCCCAGTAGAAATAACTGCTTGGGAAAAGTTTGTTTCTCTTGAAAAATATTTTTGGGGAAAAGAAAAATCACCTAACTATGTTGCAGATGTGAATGATTTTTTTAAAGCTTATAAAGAACTTGTGGCAAGAATGTCTATAAAAATTCATTTTCTTCACTCTCATTTTGACTTTTTTCCCACCCAATATGGGTGATGTAAGCGATGAGCATGGTGAACGATGTCATCAAGAAATCAAAGAGCTAGAAAGCCGCTACAGTGGCAGACTTACACCAAATATGCTAACGGGCTATTGCTGGTTTTTAAAACGAGAAACGGACATGCAACATAAGCTTAAAGGAAGACGCCAGCGCTATTTTTGAAAAGCATAGGATTAATAATATTCACTTTTTGTTTTGTGCTTTATTGGTTTTAGAACTACTTGTCCACTTAGTTGCTATTGTTCTTTTACCAAATAACGGTAATTTACGCTTAACATAACATTCCTTTTATTTGTCATGAATTTTCCCATTATTAATATTTTGAGAGTAGTATAATAATGATAGCGCAAAAACATGACGTATTAGAGCAAAAATGATTGCAGATTCGGAATCAGCGACCCCCAAATTACCTATGAGCACCATTTCGTCTAATAGTAGGAAAACTTTTGTTGCCTAGTGTTATAGGAAGAAGCCAAAGTAATATGCAGATGTCAATAAAGGCTATTTGATAAGGTTTATCCAGAAGAAGGGAAACAACAAAAAAAGAAGAAGAAACAACAGAAAACAGCAGCTGCATAAACAGAGGCAACAACATGTTTGTTAGGTGTAGAATGACGGTGGCTGCTGCTACCGCTGCTGGTGTCATTGTTTCCCCTAGATCAGTGGTCTTAGTTCTGATGATACAACGATTTGCAAAGGGGAAAAAGATTGCAAATCGTTGTAT
>NC_068989.1:92224582-92230101 GCF_001194135.2 Octopus bimaculoides
GTCTTAGTTCTGATGATACAACGATTTGCAAAGGGGAAAAAGATTGCACTTCAGTTTCAGAGGCACCAGCAGCCGTCAAATTATTTATCAAGAAGCCGCGGTGAATCCGCCTTCAGCACAGTGTCGGCCACCGGATTCGATCATTAGTTTCACTCTATTATATTGCGGCTTCTAAAATACAGGAATCCCGGAGACTGTATGCAGCATTAACACAATAAGAAAGTAGAAAAAAGAAAAGTATAGCAGAGTTATATATAAATAAATGATTAGAAGTGTTTCGTGAAAACGACCTGTTTGTGCTGATGATGAACTGTACAAGTCAATTGTACGAATTAGTTTCTGGTACAACTGATGAATGGCCTGAAAGAAAATGCGGGAAATATTGAGTTGATTGAGGAGGAGAAGTGAGGCTAATTTATTGATCATATATTTGATGAACTGTTGCTAGAATCCCACACATATCCACAAGCTAAATACGGCTGGATGCTTATGAAGTTCGCTTTGCAAGGCGTCGTTTCGGTTTCAGTCCCACTGCTCAGCACTGAGTCAACCGGTGAGTGAATTTGAGCAATTGCCTAGTGGCATTTTGTCCGTTCTGGATTCACATTTTGCTAACGACGACTTTGCCTTTCATCCTTTTGGGGTGGATAAATTAAGTACCAGTTGCTTACTGGTATCGATATAATCGACTGACCTCCTCCCCAAAAGTTTCGGGCCTTGTGCCTAGAGCAGATATGATTATTCACGGTCCCTGGCATACCAATAATTAAATGCGCAGCTTTTACAATTTCCATACTCAAAATTCTCACAATTTTAAATTTTAAGAGATTCCATTTTTTTATTTTCCACCTTTTTTTTTTTTACAACTCAGAAATCAAACGGACATGGTACTTCAATTAATAAGTAACTTCGCTTTTCCTTGTCCGGTATATTATTTTTTAGCATCTTATCCGTTTGAATTTCCTAACTTCTCCATCTCCTGTTCGGGATTAGAGATACACATGTCGTCGGCCACTAAGGGACATGCTCAGCTGGTTAAAGTCAAGCCACTGACATGCAAATTTGTGGTGTCGAACGGAATATGTGTTGTAGTTCATCTTTTGCGAATCATGTACAAGTAAACCCTCTGAATCAGTTAAGACCAGAAGTCATGGCAGTCACTGCCTGGTATTGCAGCAGGGCTCCTGATATTGGACCAAGGTATCCTGGCATTGCATCAGAGCATTTATTATTATTATTATCATCATCATCGTTACAACCAAGAAAACCACCACGACCTTCATCATCATCATCACCCCACCACCACAACCACCATCATCATCATGACTACCATCGCCACCACCACCACCACCACCACCATTATCATCATCACCATCGCCGCCACTATCATCATCATCACCACCACCACCACTGCCACGGATTTTGTATTACATTATTGTTGAAAGAGAAATTTTTTAAATGGTTCAGCAATCACTTTATCATTTCTCATATAATTTAGGTATCTTTTTCCTTTTTTTTTTTTTGCAATTTTAATTTTTTTTTTTTATGAACATTTTTCATCTTGACAGATTCCGAGTTGCAACAATTGGTCATATTACCTTTGATCTTATCCCTTCCCCCGGAAATGTGAGAGTAGATCATGTGAGAATGAATAATAATAATAATAAAATGGTGATAATAATAATAAAAACGTGGGATGTGAGATTGTCGCTAGATGTCATTAGTGTAAATATTCAGAATTAACAGATTCATTCTCATATGAAAATTATTTTCTGTTTTCTGTTTTTCTTGCTCTTTTTATTTTATTCCTCTTTTCTTTTTCATTTATATTTTATTTCGTTTATTTTGTTTATTTCATGGCCTAATTCTTTGTAGAAATAAAAATCCCGGAAACGCTGTTTGTTCTGTCATATTCCACTCATTTTTTTTTTCTTTCTATGTAAAGAACTGAGTTATAGAGCAAAACCTTCGAGCGGTGGCCTGGATCTGAGCTTCCAAGGTTCGCTTTGAAACAACAAGAATTCAAGATGTTACCTCACCGTTTAGAACCTTGGACAAATGTAATCTAAAATAACCATGGGGTAACCAAACAACTTATTCAAATTCAGTAACCGGTGACGCATTGGCAGATTCGATTGTGCATTTCTTTGAAGGTCATGCGGTATTATTTCGAATTCCTACTCCTCGAGTTCAAATACTGTTGAAGTCAACTTTACCTTTCATCATTTCGGAGTCGATGAAATATACCAACAGGGGGCGGTTGGTTCACGGAACTATAATAATTCTTTCTACTGAAAGCACAAGGTCTTGAAATTTTAGAAGGGGACAAGTCGATCACATCGACCCCAGTATTTCATTGGTATTTAATTTATCGACCCCGAAAGGATGAAAGGAAAAGTCGATTTCGGCGGAATTTGAACTCAGAACTTAGCGGCAGACGAAATACCACTAAGCATTTTGTCCGGCGTGCTAACAATTCTGCCAGCTCACCACCTTTGACGAAACTATGATAATCTCGTACCATATGGTTTGTAGTGTTTGTTCTGTGTTCAGTACAAATATTTGAATATTTCATCTAGTCGTACTTGTATTCTAAATTTAATCCACCACCTGGCAATTTGAGTGCCTTTAGTAGAGTTCATAGCGATGTAGGGAACTTCTTTCCTCATCTTGCCTTTCTCAGCCACCATAAAAGGTTCATTGGCACTGCTTCCTCACCAGAATGCAAAATAATATTTTGATAATATCGTCCAAAGTACCGTCTCTTTTGTTTAGCGGTATGTTTAATCCGTCCTCCCGTTGAATAATACTATCACATGACTCTTAGTGTCTTTGTCGGATTCTCTTCTGTTGAAAGCCTTTAAATCTGGTCTCCATAAATCTCGTGAATATAACAGAATATCATGGTAGATGCGTTCATCATCTTGCGACACTTTAAGTAAGAAAAACTTTAATAATTCTTCATAAAGTCGACCACGGTGGAATTTGATCTCAGAACCTAGCAGCAGATGAAATACCGCTGAGCATTTCGCTCGGCGTGCTAACGATTCTTTTCTACTCTAGGCACAAGGCCCGAAATTTTGGGGGAGAGGCCAATCGATTAGATCGCATACAGTATACAACTGGTACGTAATTCGTTTTGAGTTAGCATTCTGACAATCTTGCTCAACGTGGATATATGGTCGAAATGCGCAAAACCGAAATATTCACCCTTTGAAAGTTTATGTAGACGTATAAAGTTAAAAAAAGCAAAGAAGTGTATAAGGAGCAGATAAACATCGTATTTTTTAAATACGCTTTTTTGTGTCTTTGAACGACAAATGTCTACTGTGAACCGCATACAAGTTTAGTCTTTACTGATATAGAAAATAACAGTGATTGATAACACAATGGTGTCGCAAATACTACTGCCGTCACTTATAAGCTATTATTATAAAGTATTTCTCATATACCATAGTAACTATCTGGTATTCCATGGGTTACTACAACGAGCGTCGCAGTTGGTCCGATCAACGGAACAACCGTTCTGTGAAATTAACGTTCAGTTGACTGAACACTCCACAAACATGCGTATCTTTATCAATTTGATTCAGCAACTTATAGAATGTGACAAGGCTGTCCCTTTGAATTATATGTAGAACTAATATTTGCCAGCTGAGTGGACTGGAACAACATGAAATAAAGTGTCTTGCTCAAGGACAAAATGTGCCGTCGTGAATCGAACTGACGACCTTACTATCATGAGCCTAATACCCTAACCACTAAACCGCGATCCCCCAATTTATCATAGTAGTAATTATTGTAAAGTGGATAATTCATTACGTGTTGATTGATAACTTTTTATGAACAGATGTTTGGATGTCAGACAAATTGGAGACTACAAAACTGGAGCGTATGATAACATGGTCAAAGAATTTAGGTTAGAGTAGAAGTTTCTAGGCTTTGAGCGGACGCCCTTCATGGCGCAGATTTAACCCTCTGGTATTAATGTTCTGTCATGCGCACTGGAACGACATGGGAAATGCCGGCTCTCTCGATCATGAACCCTCAAATCTTGACAACTTTCAGTCTAATGGCATACGTTATTAAGCGTTTCCTTAACAAGGAACACTTAGTAAAATATTACGTTGGATCGGTTCCCTTTTTTTCTCTTTTTTTTATTAATGCAGGGAGACCGCAGTGACTGATATTTCGCAGGGTCTCCATCATTTGAGAGAAGGGAACAAATAAGCGTGGCTGTGAAGTTGAGAAGCTTGCTTCCCAATCATGTGTTCTTCGGTTCAATCCTGCTGCTCGGTTTCTTTGGCAAGCTTCTTTTGTCAAAGCGCCGAACCAGTCAAAGTGCTGTGAGCGGATTTTTTGAACGGAAACTGGAAAGAATCCCTTCGAATATATTTGTATGCGTGTGTGTGTTTGTTTGTGTGCGTTTCTGTGTGTGTGCGCGCGTGCATTATGTTTGATGAAATCTAAGCGGGTCAAAACTTCGAAGTCACTCTCAATACTAGACTGGTTAAAGTATAATAAATAAGAACTCTACAATGTGTATTGAGTAATCCTTCAGTCTAATGTAAAATTATACTTTTTTTATAATTATATATAATAAAAAAAGATTCTTATATGTGTGTGTTATAATCTCCCCACCACTGCTTGACAATCAACGTCGGTTTGTTTACGTCCCCATAAATTAATGGTTCGGCGAAAGAAACCGGTAAGATAAGTACCAGGCTAAAGAAATGTGTACTAGTGTCGATCTGCTCGACTAAGCCCTTCAAAGCAGTGCTCCAACATGACCACAATCAAATTACTGAAATAATTAAAGGGTAAAAGATAAACCGGAGTGCTGGCCAGAATATTAGACTACTTACATCGGAGGGGACGCTGCTAAAGTCACCAAAATTGGTCAAGTGGTTGTGTTAAACCAGGTTAGTGTTGAAGTCAACCCATCATATAGGCCATGCTGTGATATGAACTCCGAACGCAAAGAGGCTGAACAAATATCGCTGGGCATTTACTCCGACATCCTTACATTTCCGCAAATCCAACGTACAGTACTATTTTTATCAACCTCGAAATGATGACAGTGAAAGCTGATATCAGCGAGATACGAACTCTATGCACCGAACGCCTCAACAAAGCCTGTGAGACATTCCATCTGGCGGTCTGTCACCTTTGATAAATTTGCCACTTTCTTTTGCATCATTTAAATAAAATTGTTTGATGGTTATTTTAACTCAAGTCTGATTATAATTAAAACTTTGTTAGAAGAACTAACTCGACTTATTTCAGTGATACAAGTAGTAAGTTCTTGGTGCTTAAATTTGCAATAATTAATATTTCAAGTTAACTTCAAACCTAAGAACACGATGACGTATCGATTATTCACTAGCTTCTGTCAACAAGAATGTGACTGGATAAGTTATATAGATATATGTCGGGAGAGGGGGGGGGGACGTTTATTTGAAAAATCCAGTTTAGCGTACCTAATGCGAATGGTGTCTTTTACTATTGTGTTCATTTAG
>NC_068989.1:92230211-92232474 GCF_001194135.2 Octopus bimaculoides
TATATATATATATATATATATATATATGAAGAATAATAATAAATGGAGCAAAACGGGTATGATCAATAAGTTACGTTTTGCTCCATTTATTTTTATTCTTCATATCTACTCAAAATACATCACTTTAACATGGAATTTATACCCATTAACCGGGTATGATATCCCAGTTCTTGTGTGGTCTTTGCTACCCTGGTAGCTATTAACATATTTACAATATCGAAGTTTTTTCAACTAAGATAATATTAATATATATATAAAATATATACATCTGATTGGATGCGCTCGATGCATGATAAAGCATTCAGATTTCGGTTCTAATGATAATCACTTTAAACTGCCACCGTCACGTGTACACACGGGTCCTTCGTAGTCGAAGTGAGGCTATGACGTAAAAGAAAAAGCCCAGCAATAATAAGAGAAAAGAACTTGGGCATTGACTTGGTATTCCTTTATTCTATCTGTTACATAGGTCTCAGTATTCTGCAACACATGCACACTAAAGATGTAATCAATAGATGCATTGTATATGGCCAACATGGTATGCAAACACATCGTCAGATAATTGGAAAAGAAAGCATTTCTTTGTCCAATTTCAGAATACTGAAATACGTCATAAATTGAACAAAGGAGCACAAGTCAATGCCCAGGTTCTGTTTATACGTGTTATATGTTGTTTTCTCTGTGTGTGTGCCTGTGTGAAAAAGAGAGTGTATCTGTGTGTGCGTATAACATCTAAATCCACATCCATCCGATACCGCTTGCATTATAGCTTCTGTCTCACTCTAAAGGCTGTTACACCTTACACTATGAAAACTTGCCGATCCTTGTGTAAGGAACACAACTGCACAGGGACCCTCTTCTATTCCCGTTTATCACAACATCCACAGCCCAAATGTGACGCTTCCTTAACGCCTGCAGCAGAGAACTATCATCATATTTTTTATACCGGCCCTTCTCTGGTAGAGTGAGAAACCTTTTCGCAAAATCAACCACTCTATTTACAAAAATATATGAGTGCGTGTTTTTTGCTGACTTATGGCTTCTTAGATTAGAACGTGTGTGCGTACGTGTGTGTGTTTCATATGTGTGTGGGAGAAATATGAAGCATCAGTCGTAAAATTGTATTAAGAAAACTTTGTTGGAAATTTATTCCTTTCAAATATTTCCAACATATTTTGACACTAAATTTTAAGCCATAAGCAGCCTTGCTTTCTTTTTGCAAATGAAAATTAAGCGCTCTTGTCTCTTTTTAGTGGAAAGTTATCATTAACCATATCTCTTTCATAATATCGTTCTTCCGTTTAAATATTTAAAATACTTTTAAATAAAAGCAACAAAATTTTAAACTATAACTATTTTCCCATTGTCTTTTCAATGAACCATTTTATCGCTAAACTTTTCAAATGAGATCTCTATTTAAATAATAATATTCATCCCCCAAATAAATTGCACAAAATCCTACAAAATCTTGCTTTTCCTTTCATTCAATAATCAATTAATACAAATAATATCCCAGTATTGTCTTCTTTGTCAGTAAGGTTTTATACTATCAGGGCGTGTGAAAATACTAGTTTAATGTATGATAACGACAGACGATATGAACGTGAAACACAGCATCTTTTTCCCTACGTTAAATCCACGCTGGTATGTTGGTAGTATTAAGGTTAATTGAATACATGTAGTTGAGGCATAAAAGATATACATCATCTAAATTTTGACTGAATTGGCAAGTTCTCTTTTATGACAATTCTCTCTCTCTCTCTCTCTCTCTCTTTCTCTGTATACATATGGTGAGAATTTACAAAAACACAAAAGACGAAGACGGGTGTGTAAACAACAAACAGATATATTAGTTTAACGCTCGGGAAGTGAGAAAATCTTCTATGTTTCGAGCGTACGCTCTTCAACAGAAAGGAACACAGAAATAAATGGGGAGAGAAAATAGAAAAGGTTTAGTGACTAGCGATCAATCATGGCGAATGCCGGACAGCGGGGGGGGGAGTCACACAGGAGAGCTAGGATGAAGGGGAGATAATAAAGTAGCTGTGATCCCAAAATGGTGTGCGTGCGTATGTGAGAGTGTGCATGTGCGTGTTGAAGGAGGTTAGTAACCTTGACGTGTGCGTGTGTAGGTGTGTGGATGATGGTGTAGGTGTTGAGAAGTGGTCAGTGATATGGTGTGGTGTAGTATGGTGGTGTGATGGTGTGTGATGTGGTGGTGTGGTATGTGTATATATATATATATATATATATATATATATAT
>NC_068989.1:92232484-92234065 GCF_001194135.2 Octopus bimaculoides
ATTACCAACACAGGAATATGTATCATACATCAAAATGAAGCTGGTCCTCTGTGGATCACATCCTTACTTCTCAACATAGTCACTGTTTCTCTCAATAGCAAGGTTCCACCTTCGAAAGAGAGCATGTATCCATGCCTCGTAAAATTCTGTTGACTGTTCTTTGAGCCACTTCTTCACTACAGTTTTCACTTCCTCGTCACTGGACTATCATCGTCACTGGACTATCATCGTCACTGGACTATCATCGTCACTGGACTATCATCTCTTCGGCCTCATGAAAGAGGGTTTGAGGGGCAAACATTATTCCAGTGACGAGGAAGTGAAAAGTGTAGTGAAGAATTAGCTCAAAGAACAGTCAATAGAATTTTGCGGGGCAGGTATACATGCTTTCATTCGAAAGTGGAACATTGCTATTGAGAGAAACGGTAACTATGTTGAGGAGTAGGGATGTGATCCACAGAGGACCAGCTTCATTTTGATGTATGATACATATTCCTGTGTTGGTAATTATACCTGTCCTAAACAAAATGGCATTACTTTTTGACTCACCCTCGTAGATAAATAGATAGATAGATAAATAGATAGATTGATAATTTTTTTTTTTTTACATAGTGTATTAAATTGAAATAACTTACCGATTGTTTAACCACATTTATATTTTGGCTTGTTTAACTAAATAGGCGGTGTCAGTTGAAACTTGTCATCTTTCTAAATCTCCAGAATAGGCATTTTTATTTTTGTCTTTCATTTTAAAGATTCTAGTATATTTTCTAAAAGCCAAACGAATCTAGTGATCACGGTAAACAATGCTGCTTGTTTCCGGCATACAACCCAAATTTTCAGACCATAATTTAAAGCCCAAAACAGTAGACCGAATTATCTACCAAAATGAATTTGGAGGACCACAAATTTCATGTGAAATGCAGCGAGATTTGAAAAGACAGTGACAAAGTTTGAATGCTTCCACTATATGTTCACATTATAGGCAATTCCTTGACTTGTATGTATGCAAAAACATGCTGTATATGTTTATAAATATTAAATTCCATTTCATTTCCGTTTTGTCAATTAAAAGCAGATGCTAATTAATTTTAGAAATATATGGTACAAAAATAATTTCTATTATCCATATTGTTTTCATTGTACTGAATTTTTAATTTTTCTGTTCAGCGATGTTTTAATTGCATTATTGATAAACTTATTGATTTAAAATATGCCCCGAATAACTATGCGGATAATTGATGATATATTCATCAATTGATGTAATCACATGACCTCTGAAGATAATGTGATAAGTGATAACACATAGCAACAGTCAGTGTGCTGTAAGGTCAACCATCCAAATATCTGTATACATATATACATACATACATACATAAATACACACACACACACACACACACACACACACACACACACACACACATATATATATATATATATCATTAAAAAATTTCAAAACGTATTCAGAATTTTGTTCACTTAAGGCCTTAATTTAGTATATGTGCACGTGAGTGTGTATACATACACATAAACATATGTATTATATTATATTATATATATATATATATATATATATAT
>NC_068989.1:92234220-92241720 GCF_001194135.2 Octopus bimaculoides
GTGTGTGTGTGTGTGTGTGTGTGTGTGTGTGTGTGTGTGTGTGTGTGTGTGTGTGTGAAAGAGAGAGAGAGAGAGAAATAGGAGGAGCGAGAGAGTGAGGCACATAACCTAATACAGGTACACCTTTAAAAGGGAAAAGTTGAAATATCTTATCACAAAGAGGATATCACGAGTCAACAAGTCGTCGGTGTTATCACATTCTATCTCTGAGAATCAAACAGCCGGTCAAAAAGACCATCATAAAAGAATATACAGGCTGATTCAAAAGTCATCATACATAGGAACAATTTAACTTTTTATAAGAGACAGTGTATAAGAACAGTTTTTAATTTATTTATCAGGCTCTATATGATTAGCCTTGTTTTGAATACACATTGCAATACGTTTACCCCACTCATTGTGAACTCGTAATAGCACATCTGGTGATACGTGTGCAAATGAGTTGGTGATGCATTCCTTCAAATAATTTGTCTTTTATCTTTCCGAGATAAACCATGCCTTTCAAATGCCCCCAAAGATAGAGGGATAAGATCAGGGGATCTAGGGGATTTTATAAACTGTCCCTTATAAAAAAAAAAAATTTTCCTATGTATGGAAAATTTTGAATCACCCTGTACAATATAGAGAAAATATTCTAAAAGTTACTTCTCGGTTCCGCAAGATTTTGAGGTAACTATGTACGGCGCTAGCTGTATTGAAATACAGTCATTCGTTTAACCACACAGGTTTTGAATTGACATGTTGTCAGTATATAAACTGCCCTGAGCCGGACAGAAGAATGGTACAATCACTTTACATGTCACTGGGAAACAATAAATGCCACAGAAAGATAGTGAAAATAATCTTCAAAGTGCTCTTGTAGCCATGTTTAACATGTCAGGGCGCTTTAATGATTAGCAAAATTTATATAGTAATAGATAGGTGTAGATATACCCAGTACAGCTGTTCAGTTCCTTGAGATATTAAATCCTCAAAAAGCGCAGGTGAATCAACATGCTGTTATTACCCTGTGACTGTCTGTCCGTATGAGTTCATCAAATACACCGTAGAAATAAGTAAAATTAAAAATTATCTAGGTACATATGTGTAATCTATGTGAATAAATGTGCATGTGTAGTGTGTGAATAGATTTATGTATGTGTGAATATGTGTGGTGGGATGGAATATAATCATCAGAAATGCTTTGCCCAATCAGAAATTGCAAGACTGAGTTGAAAATATTGCAACGGTGTACTCAATTTTTTTACATTATTTACATTCGACGGATATTTGTCATCATCTTGTTTGTTGTTAACACAACGTTTCGGCTGATATACCCTCCAGCCTTCATCACGTGTCTTAGGGAAATTTCTAACCTGGGTTCTCATTCCTAAGGTATTTTTCGGTATTATTATTATTATTATTATTATTATTATTATTATTATTATTATTCAGGTCACTGGCCGGAATCGAACTCGAAATCTTGGGTTTTGTAGCCCGCGCTCTTAGCCACTACGCCATATGCCTTTGGGCATTTATGGGGTGAATTTTAGGGCTTATAAATCTCATAATTCTCCTGTCATTCCTTAATACCGGTTCCCATATGCTGCTCATATCTGCACTTGGTCTGCTTAGGAGGTTGTTCTGTCCTAGCATATGTGCTGCTTCTCTTAGTTTTCGCATTTTCCAGTGGTGTTTTCTTAAGTTGGTGAATGCTACCATAATCTTTGCCTTCAGTTCAACTTTGGTGTTACAAGGAGTTTTGTTGGTCTCTCGCTCAAATGCGCTCTACACATAATAATCAAGGGGGGTTGCAGTCTGGGGAGTGAGGTGGCCAGATGGCTGGGGAGTGAGGTGGCCAGATGGCAGGGGAGTGAGGTGGCCAGATGGCTTGTGTGGCATGGTGTAGAGTCCTGTTGCCAAAGGCCTGTTGTCTTCCAGGAGGAGCCACTTTTTGCCCCAGACACTTGATGTAGGCCTCCGTGTTGAATCTGAGGCCGTGTGGGAAGATGAATGGAGTCATAACGTCGCCATCACTAGTGATCACTTCAACCTTCATGATGTTGACCGGATGTTTTATTTCTATCATTCTGGGTACATGTCCGCAGATTGCACTGTTCTCAGTTTGACATCCAAACAATAAAATGTTCCTATTGGAGCTTCCGGCGCGAATGCCAAGCAGTACAGCATGTCGTTTCCAAATTTCTGGCAGAGTGAATGGCGTCATGGTGGTGTTTTTCGCATGGACAGTGCCCAGCTGACCCCACTATATTATATAGTCAACAAAATCAAAATCGAACAACGCGCATGCGGGAAATAATGTGAAATGGCAACAATTTACCCATCGCATATATATATATGTGTATATATAGAAGTATATATGCATACGTATATATGTATGCATGCATGTATATATATGTATGCATGCATATATATATATATATATATATATATATATATATATATATATGTTTATATATATGGGTATATATGTATGTATGCATGTATGTGTGTATATATATATATATATATATTTATACACACACCCACACACACACACACACACACACACACACACACACACACACACACAAACAAACATACCGCACTGTCGAAAAGAAATGTTAAATTTTCAGATGATTGTAAACATATGATAAATTTCTGTTGGTGAATTGGAAAATGCTGTGTTATGACGTTACGGTCAAAGGTGACATAACTTTAATTCTCCATGTTTTTTCTATTTCTTGTTTCATTATTTTCCCTTTTTCCTTTCGTTTTCCAATTATTTCATCATTCCAACTTTTACATCTACCTTCTTCTCAACCTTTTCCTGCATTTACTCTTTGTTGTCCTGATTGATCTTATGCCATGTGAGCATGAGGATAACACAAATGCACCAGAAGTGTTATAAAATGCTCTTTGTGCCCTTTCATTGCGTAAATCTATTAGTAACTCGAAAATATATATATATTGTGTTCCTTAAATAATATTTATCTCTCACCTGGTGGAGTTCTCTTTTTCTTTTTTTTTTTGTTCATATCTTTAATGAGACATTACAAATACAAGCTGTCAGCAGAACAATAAAACTACGCAAAACTTTGCTCAGGTTTGAAATGTGACATTGATTATGTTATCTACATTCAAGTGTCTGCTACTATAGCCTCGGGCCGATAAAAGCCTTCTGAGTAGATTTGGCAGACGGAAACTGAAAGAAGCCCATCGTATATATATATATATATGTGCGTGTGCGTGTGTGTGTGTATGTATGTATGTATAAGTGTATATGTGTGTTTGTGTGTCTGTGTTTGTCTCTCTAACATTGCTTGACAACCAATGTTGGTGTGCTTATGTCACCGTAAGTTAGCGGTTCGGCAAGACAGACCGATAGAATAAATACTAGGCGTACCAAGAATAAGTCCTAGGCTGGAGATGCTCGACTAAAGGTGGTTCTCCAGCATGGTCGCAGTCATGAAACAGATAAAAGAATAGCGACAAAAGGATTCCCAGCATGGCGCTTACTATATTCGTTAGAAACCTGCTCCAAGAAGAAATGATTAAATAGAGATGAGGCATACACATGCGGCTTAGTGTTTAGTGCATTGAGCTCTTGATCGTACGATCGTGAGTTCGATTCGCAGCATTTCGATATGACCTTGAGCAAGATGCTTCATTTCACGTTGCACCTGTTTACTTAGCTGGCAAAAATGAGTAGTATCTGTATTTCAAAGGGCCAGACTCCTCACACTGAATCTTCCGGAGAACTACGTTCAGAGTATGCGTGTCTGTGGAGTGTTCAGCCACTTGAATGTTAATTTGACGAGCTGGCTCTTCCATTGATTGGATCAACAGGAAGCCTCGTCGTCGGAACTGACATATTGTTAGCATATATGCGAATTACTTTCAGGTGTTTTAACACCAGGCTTATTGGGAATATATTCTCTTACGCCTAAAAACACAGCCAGCCGATCCACAAACAACATACACTTTGTGTGTGTGTGTTCGATTTTGTTTTTTTAGATCTCGAGCTGCCTCTAATCAATATTTGCATACGACCTCGAACCCACAAGAGTCAACAAGTGAGACAGAGACAGGCAGAAACAACAAAAATGTCCCTGGTATTTGGATACTACATAAATATGTTTTTAAAAAGATTTTTCATTTAAATTTGCCAAAATTTAATTTTTGCAAAACTTATTATCCATATTTACTGTTGAAAATATCTCAAGGATCGAAACCGGTACTGAAATGTTTTTTATAAAAGTATTTTAGCATTTTCTGCTTTGTCTTTTTTCCACACACACACATATATATATGTGTGTATGTGAGTGTGTGTGTGTGGAAAAAAGACTGAAAGTAACCACGCCATAGAGGAAACACGTTTTGTTTGTCACAAAAATGACATGCTTTCAGATGCGACAGTTTTGTTGATGTTATTTTAACCACAGGTCTTCCCTATACAGTCCATCTTTGATCAGAGGCATTCCAGCCAAGACCACTTGTTTTCTTTTCTTTTCCTTCCTTTTTCTTTCTCCTTTTTGACGGTGGTAACTAGACCAACATCAAACATCATCGAACTACTGGCTTTGTTTTTTTTTTCTTTATCTGAAAACGGTAAAGCTCTGCTGTTGATTTAAGTGCTATTTCAAGCAAGTCGTTCGACCACATAGAGGCTGAGTCGTTGTTGGTTAAAGCAGGTTCTTTAAATAACTAAGGTCGTTTGTTGCCTTGGCAACGTATTTGTCAGTTGGGGCAGAAAATACCAGATTGACGTATTGATAGAAAGCAAATAAGAAATGCTTTTATTTTCTGCTCGGAAATTTTCTTGCATGCATTTTGTATTTTACTTCGTTCCCCCTCTCTTACCTCCACCACCTCTCTCTTTCTCCCTCTGTTTCTCTCTCTGTCTTCCTCTCTCTCTCTCTCTTGCTATATTCCCTATCTCTTCCCTTTCTCTCTTTTGCTCTTTTCCTTCCCTTCTCTCTCTCTTTAATAAATTTCCGATCTTTCACCTTTCTCTCCCCCTCTCTCTCTCTCTTCCTCTATCTCCCTCTTTCTACTACATTCCCTATCTCTTCCCTCTTTGTCTCTCATTCATATTTCAATCTGTTTGGTTCTCTTTCTCTTTCTCTCTCTCTCACCCTTTCTCTCCTTGCCTCTCTCTCTCTCTCCCTTTCTACCTTCCTCTCCCTCTTTCTCTCTCTCCCTCCCTCTCTCTGTATGATACTGTCTCTTCACCTCTTTTGTTTTCATCGCTGTCTCACTACCCATATTCTCTCTCTCTCACTCTCTTTGTCTCATTCCATCTTTACATGTTCATCCTTTCCACTTTTCTCTCCAACTACTTTTTCAGATGCACTCCTCTCTTTCCATCTCTCTCCCTTTTTCTTCTTCATTCTCTCTCTCTCTATATATATATATGTCTGTCTCTCTTCGTCTGACCATCCTATCTTTCTCTCATTCGCTTTATTTTTCTCATACTTCCAACAACTGTCTCCGTTGCTGTCTCCATTTTTCTCTTTGATCTGCTTCGCACATTTCTACTTCCCCCGCTTTGTCTCTCCCACTCACTCTATTCCCCACTCTCTCTCTCTCTCACTCTCTCATCTATCCCATCCTTATCTCTCTCCTTCTCCTCCCTCTCCAACCTTTTATCTTTATTTCATCTATTTTTTTCGTTTGAGTAAGTTTTTGCTGTTTTAGTTTTCGTTATTTTACGAAATCACTTTAAAATCACCACTGATATTTGTCAGAGCATATTGCAGTCAAATATTTGAACTTAAGAGAATCTGCTGTAATGGCTGAATGTTCTTCAGTTCTTGTGCCAATGCCAAGACTAAATGGAAGGCCCAAAATAAATTACAGCAACTGACATGAGGAACCAATAACAGACGGAACCCCAATATAGCTCCAGCTGCTAGAAGTAGAAACCATATTTACTTCCACACATACCATGTTATCATAAATAGGGCAATAACACATTAGTTACTGTGTCCTTCCCATAACAGATTGAATGGTAACCACTAGAATGTTCGCAGACTCATGGTTACTTGACCCAGATTAACCTAGGGTTAAATAACAAACGCTATTTTCAATAACATCGGAAATAATAGTTTGGGTGGACTCTCTCATCGCTTGAATGGATAACACTTCAATGAGACACATCGAAGTATATTCTCAGTTAAGAAAGTGTGGTGATGATGGCGCCGATGTATTGCATTATTGAGGAAACTTCTCGAAGAATATTATAATAACAGGAATTGTTTGTGCAGCGCAAGTCCCACTCTCTCGTCCTTCAAACTTTTATTGGTCTGGTGTAATAAGTACAACAAGCCCAGTAATTACTAGAATGCCGGATCTGTACAGAGTTACTATCTCTTGGATGAGCTCTTCAATAGCTAAAGGGCCTCGTCTGACTTGGGTCCGCTGGGGTGTCTGTGTGTGAGCTGATACAGTTTATGACTTTGTAACTTAAAGCTAGCAGCAATGTTCTCTAAAGATTCAATCACAAGTCTCCTCAAATCTCCAGAATATATTATTATCATTACAACTCAGAACAGTGAATTGTCGGATTTGTTAGAGCACCGGGCAGACAGAACTGCTTGCGGTAACTGTCGCGTTTCTGTGCATGCTGAGGAGAATTCTAAACACTTGAAGGACAGCTGAAAACTTGTAGATACCTAAGGTTATAAGCTTTACCCACATAAATCCTATCATGAATAAGACAGGACCTGAAGCAAACCAAAATAAAAATAAAAATAATAATAATAATAATAATAATAATAATAATAATAATAATAATAATAATAAGATTTCAAATTTTAAAACAAACATAATTTTCTTATGGTTTCTTAAACATTCTCTAGAACAACACTATGTACAAATCCAAATATATGGTACCCTGGGTATAACATCTACATGAACTTCTAACTTGTTGTCTCTTGAGGTCTCTGGATGAGACTTGGATCCAACTTGTACAAATGCAAAGCAAAAGTCAAACATAAAATAATAATAATAACATCGAAAAATACCTTAGGAATGAGAATCCAGGTTCGAAATTTCCCCAAGACACCTGATGAAGGTTGGAGGGTATATCAGCCGAAACGTTGTATTAAACACAAACAAGATGAAGACAAATATCTGTCAAATGTTAATAATGTAAATAAAGTAAATAGTGTACATAATTCCTCATCTCTTAAATATAGAACTGTAATATATATATTGTGCACCGTGTTGGACTCCCTCGCCGCTTCGAAGAACGAGGGTTCAGAAAGAAACAGCTTTATAACGACTGTCACCCTATGGCAGCCATTGTGCGGGGTCAAAGCTGAAGACTTCCTGTAGCATTCTTCTCTGCTTATCTCCGTCATTTTACCTATCGCCACTTATGAGGAGCATGATGGTGTTGCTATTGGTGTCCTGATTAGCTGGTACGTTTTATGATAAATTCAAGAAGTGATATCTCACGTCAATCGCACCCATGAATAAATAATATTCACATACACAATGAATATAAGCATATTG
>NC_068989.1:92248948-92251051 GCF_001194135.2 Octopus bimaculoides
ATATATATATATATATATATATATATATATATATATACATATTTACAGACATTTTGTTGGATGGTCGTTGACTGTACAGGAGTGACTGCGTGGTAAGTAACTTGCTTACCAACCACATGGTCCGGGCTTCAGTCCCACTGCGTTGCACCTTCGGCAAGTGTCTTATATATATATGTATGTGCGTGTATATGTTTGTATGTGTTTGTCCCTCAGCATCGCTTAACAACCGATGCCGGTGTGTTTGCGTCCCCGTAACTTACCGGTTTGGCAAACGAGCGCGATAGAATAAGTACTAGGCTTACAAAGAATAAGCTCTGGGGTCGATTTGCTAGACTATAAAGGCGGTGCTCCAGCATGGCCGCAGTCAAATGACTGAAATAAGTAAAAGAGAGAATATATGAAGATGACGATGAACAGTTGTATAGTTTGATCTAAGCTTTATTGCCAATTCTTCAACTGATAATGCAGGACTTTCTCCAAGTAATGCCTCAAGGAGCTTATCATCAAACTCAACTGGCCGTCCTGTTCGATCTTCATCTTCAAGGCTGAAATCTCCACTTCTGAATTTTGCAAACCACCTCCTGCAAGTTCTTTGATTCAAGTATTCTTTTCCATAAACTGAGAGTATGTTTCGAGTCGGTTCGGCTGCAGAGTTTCCTTTTCTGTACTCATAAAGCATTATGCGCCTCAAATGCTCTTTTGATACTTCCATGTTAGAAAGGGTTTTAATCTAAGAAATTTTAATTCTATTATTGTGTAAAATAATATTTAGTTAGTTTAAATGTACACTAATGCATAAACATAATTTTTAATTCCATTAGACATTCTAAAATACTAATAAATTTCATTCAATTTTATGGAAGGTAAAATTGGACAGAACTTATGGGATGACTTGTTTATATATATATATATATATATATATATATATATATATATATATATAGTTAAAAAACACAAAAAAACAATAACATATATACAGACATACATGATTATGATACATAATACAAATTTTTCAATACATTAAGAGATATTTAAAGCACGACTCGTCGGACCGTTGTCGCTTCATGTTTCTCTGCCATCAACAGTGACAATTAAAATGATATAAAAAGAATTATTTGTGAATTATTCACAAATAGATATTTTGGCAGTGTAAGATATTTTCCAAAGATTTTCAAAACATAACATACACGCAACGTGTATGTTATAAAGAATAATTTATAACTACGATATTTTTGCTTCTCCAAACATCTTACTCGAGACATAGTCGTTGTCTGCGTTATTTTGCTTTACATATCATCTGGTAAAACGAATTCTTTTTCAGAGAATTCCGAATGTTATGCAACTTTTGTTACATGTAATGTGTCAGTAATATATATTTATAAATTCTAAATTATGCATGTAGATACTTGTTCAAATTCCTCCTAACATAATCGTTTTTTTTTTTTGCCATTTTCAGTTTAATAAATCATCTGGAATCTCGAAATGGTTTTCTTTTTTTTTTTTTTGGAGAAAAATTCAAAACGTTCGCAATTTCTATGGTTACGCGTTAAATGTGTTTTCTTTTTATATTTGGAAAATTTTGTGTATACAGCAATGTTAAAATTTGATAATTTAAGCAGTATAGTAATAATACTCATGAATATTAAAAATATACTAATAACATTCAGGGATATTTATATTAAATATCTGGTCGTATGTATGTATGTATGTATGTATGTTTGTATGTATAGTCAAGACGTCATAAACAAGAATGGGAAATTATACATCTTCAAAATTCGTTTATTACAATATCATTCTCATTAAATTCTAATCCGACACGTGTTTCTGTTGCATAAGTTTCCTAATGTCTTCTGTTGTAGCATTTATGCGCACTGAGTTCATTCAGTTACAGTACATATTCATTGAGCGTAGACATTTCTACGCAGCTTTGTTCAAAGTTTTACACGTGTGGATGGATGAAGCGAACTAAACAGAGTACCTGCCCGGATTCCAAACCCCAACCCCGTTACGGTATATATATATGTGTGTGTGTGTGTGTGTGTGTGTGTGTGTGTACATATATATACACGCGCACACACACACACACACACACACATATATATA
>NC_068989.1:92253073-92253702 GCF_001194135.2 Octopus bimaculoides
GTGTGTGTGTGTGTGTGTGTATATGTGTGTGTGTGTGTGTGTATGTATGTATATATGTATGTCATATATGCAGGACTGTATGTATGTTTGTATACTTATATTTATACTGAAGACAAGAACTGCGTCTTTATACAATTGTGGCACAACATAGGCCTATATCTTTTATTTCGTAGCATCCAACAGCATTTGCATCTCACATTCTGTTGTCACTTTTTCTTTCGCCCGATTTTTTATGCTTTCGATATTTCTGTCTCCGCTTTCATTAAATATTTCTTCCTACTCATGCTTTCTTTCGTTTCCTTTTCATACGTTCACTTCCTTTACTTCTCTCCCTGGCCCCTCTCTCCCTCTACTCTCCCTTTCTCTCTCTCACCCCATTGCTATAAATCAGTGTATAAGAATGTTGTGTATGTATATATATACGCACATGCATACATGAATATATACATATATATGTATGTATATATTTATATATATTCGTATCATATATATATGTGTATATATATATGTATATACATATATATGCACACGCGCACACACAGACAGACAGACAGACAGACAGACAGACAGACAGACAGACAGACAGACAGACAGACAGACAGACAGATAGATAGATAGATAGATAGATA
>NC_068989.1:92253712-92260332 GCF_001194135.2 Octopus bimaculoides
GATAGATAGATAGATAGATAGATAGATAGATAGATAGATAGATAGATAGATAGATAGATAGATAGATAGATAGATAGATAGGTAGGTGTGTGTACACACACACTTGCACACATTCTTGCAGACACGCATTCATATAAATACACACGCACAAGTTATCATATACCCAAGAAATCCGAAGAAAATGCTTTAAGTAGGAGATACAGAAGTTCAAACATTTTTTGTAATGTTTAATATAACTCGCTGGTTACACATTTGTTCCTCTTTGCTTTCTAATAAACACTAAAATTGACTTTTTTCAATCACAGCTTTCCATTACGTTGAACCAGTTATACCTCCCTGATGTTTATTTATTCGTCTCTGAATGATATCAGCCGATTGTTTATTTCCTGGGGTACCGTTCTGGATATGAAATCCATAGAACTTGAATCGGCCAGTTCCAGCCGAAAGTAGCCAGATTTAGATTCTCACTCCCACCCTACGATGTCGTTTAAAAAAATAAACAATTGCGTCATTGAAATCACAAATCTATGAGATAATACACGATAAATTGATAAGAATGCGAATAAATAAACCTTAGACTTCACTGAGTAATCGGAGTACTAAAGGTTGAATGTCATAATCATATTGCTCAAGACACGCTCCCTGAGGTTTTGACCATACCAGTTGCTTCCTGTGATCGATAAGATCGGTCTCTGAGATTTGCACAACTTTCAAATGTGACAGTGTTCTATCAGTGATATCGATCTCTCTAGCCAATTGAAATGCAAGTAGATTTTAAGAAATGCAGGTAGATCTATGATCAATGATAAGAGTAACTAAGGTGGCTAGCTGGCAGAGTCATTAGCACACCGAACAAAATGCTTATCGGCATTTCGTCCGTCTTCAGGTTCGGAGTTCAAATTCCGCCGAGGTCGACTATGCAATCAACTTCTCACCTCTCCCGAACTTGCTGGCCGTATGCCAAAATTTGAAATCAATATTATGAGGTTCCATATAAAGGCCAAGTATGGCCCATCTGCCTTGTAAATTTCAGCTGGGATGAAGTGAGAGCCTGATGCCTTGCCATTTACGAGAAACTTACTTGCTTTCTTGACCTCTACTTGGCTGGAGGCACTGACGGCGAAGTCAACTTGGACCATGCAAGCAATGGCTTCAGTGTTGATAGGTAAAGGCCTGTTCACGATACTTTTCAGGAAAACTGTTTTAAATGAACCGGCTAAAGGTCAGGGCACAGAGGTGGGCAGAACAAGAGCTTCAAGGACACGCTTAAAGCTTCACTGAAGAGCTTTGAGATCTACCCTGGGAAAATCCTGGCAAAGCTGCAACCAGCAGAGATACTGCCTCCTACGGACAGAAAAGGATTGCAGGGACACGAAGAAAACCTGGACTGCGCAATTCCAAATCCAACTCCTGGCTTTCAGTCCCAACAGACCACTTGTGATCAACCTGCAGCAGAGCCTTCTGACCACTCGTCAGACTGATTGACCACAGCTGGACACACCGTGACGCGTCTTCTTCTCCCATGGGATCGACGACAACGACGGACGAAATGATAATAAAATGAGCCCGGCAAAGTTCATAATTAATATTAAAGAAAATTCAAATAAAATATAATTGAATTGATTCATTGGTGTATTGAGCAATTAATATGAAAATATTCATATAATTAATGCAAATTAATATGTAACATAATATTACCAAATATAATTAATATCATAACATAATTAATAACGCATAATTAAGATAAGCATTTATTTCATATACATAAATTTCGTAATATGACTTCTAGTCCGTATTAATAATCTTTAGAATATTGGATTTCATGAATAAATAATAACAGCAGAACCCGTGAAAACTCCGATCCCATATTCGTGGTATAGTGTCAACCATAAACATTTACTTCCTGCTGGCTATAATATGCCGTCATATCTTTCAGCCCATGGGATTGTTTTTAAGTGGTTCACAAAAGGATGTAGGTTAGTAGAGGATAAGCCGGTAATTTTGATTTTTTTTTTTTTGGTGGAGTGGCTGGGTTAATCTTTTGATTTTACAATGTGAATTTCAAAGGTTCAAAGTTTAGTACAGTATTTAAAAACTTAGTAATCGGGTGTGTCAATATTTTGTGATGAAATTTCTAATGGTTCATAAAAGAAAATAAGCCGGTCGTATGTTATCGCTCTCCGCTTTTATGTACCACTCTACTACAAATGACCATTAGATTACAATAATTATTGTATTACAATTATTATTGTATTACATTTCATTTTTGAATCCCCCATAGTGTTTCTGGGATCGCTTCGCAATCCCGCTGTTCTTTGTTTGATTCCCGTACGGAACTCTGTAAATGAATTCTCTGTAAATGAATGCATTCTACCAAAGCTTCAACTCACACCAATTCTTGTGAGTGATGTGAAGATGGATTACTTGGAACATTGTAATATTTTATCAAATAAACACTACTTTTTCTTCGTACAAGTAATCTTTCACCCATTTTGCCACCACAATTGGTCTTTGGCTACATATGGGGGGAAATTGTTTTTACAAGCATTTGAAATGTGTCACCCGTTTCAGGATAAACACGACCACAACCACCAGCAACAACAGAAGCATCCGATATTCAGTCAAAAGAAAATAATGTTGTCAGTGCTCCTCTCAAGTTTAGTCGAAATAATTGACCCCAGTAATTATATTTTTTAAAGTCTGGTACTCGTTCTATTGGTTTCTTTTGCTGAACAGCTACGTTACGGAACGTAAACACACCATCACTGGTTGTCAAGCGGTGGTGGGAGACTAACACAGACGCAAATACATACACACACGTATACATACACACAAACAGACACACATATACGAAGGGCTTCTTTGAATTTCTATCTACCAATTCCACTCACAAGGCTTTGTGTTATAGTGGAGTGCCACGCAGAGAGACTGAACCGAGAAACATGTGGTTGGGAAGTAAACTTCTCATCACGCACTACGTCTGTGTTTTTTGTCTATTATTATAAAAGATGCCACCGAGATCGACTTTGCTTTTCATCTTTTCAGAGGTAGATAAATTAAGTAGCCCCCACAAAAAAAAAAAATGGGGGCCTTGTGTCTAGAGTAGAAAAGATTACTATAAAAGATGTTTTAACTCCATCCCGTCAGCTAAAAATTAAAACAATGAACGTGGTAGCACGGTTTGAGCCAGAAAACGAGTTGATACTATATATTGTAATGTATTTTTGCTGTCGCCTCAGTTTTTTTTTTTTTTGCATTGTGTCTGTTATCTATCAGTAAATAGCGAGAATGCTATATCTAACGTGTTATATTTAATATCATTATTTATTGAGCAATAACTATTAACAATGTATTCAATAGTGTAAGAAATTAATAGGCTGCGTAAAAATCGATAGTTTTCACACTGTATAAATCAATTTATTAAACGGGTGTGTATATATTTGTATATAAGTGTGTAAATATATCCAAATACATACGTAAGTGATTTTAGATTGTTTGTTTTTGTTTGGTTTCTTCAGCAAATTTCAACTATAGATGAAGCTCACCCAACTGTTATTATCTTAGAAAATAACATCGACAAAAATACAAAATATTTAGCCACTTATTGTAAATTAGTTGCAAGTACTAGCTAAACATTTCAGTCATTTAGAATTAAGACACATTTATAAATGTCTTCTTTATACAAGAATAGTTTTTCTAGATGCGGTTGTGATTTTTCTACTCTTCCCTCTACCCACTGTTTTCCCCTCTTACTTCTTTAAGTTCTTATATATTTGCTTTATTAGGTGTTTTCTCTTTCTATCAAGCTGTCTAGTTTTTCACTCCCTCCTTCCCTGTAATCTTCACCTCGTTTAATGAGACTAAGCCATATTTCTGGTCTTGTTGCATCAGACGCATTTATCAATCTCACCCGTCCCCCTTTATATTTGAGTTTCATCATCCTTTATTTACCCGGAAACCAGGAGTCTGTCCCATTTCTCCCTCTCTTTTTCACTGAAGAACTAAAGGGAAAAAGGCCCAAAGTACTAGATTCTAAATTTTTGGCAACTGAACTTATCCGAATTTCTTATAAACTAGCCCGCAATCCAATTGTTCCCAACAGTTTCGTCGGGCCACCAATTTCCTAGTTTCATCGGGTTCCGGGCGTTGCACATTAATGCTCTCACATCGGCTGCGAAACGTCAAAGGACTTTCAAATTCATAAAACAAACATTAATAATCGATCGAATCCCTAATCTTATGACTTTTCCGCTCTTGGAGAAATCAAGGAAAATTCAAACAGCGATATAAAAATAAGTAACTATTTCCTCTCGTCCATTTGAATGAATATTATACGTAGGGTTCCGTAGCCAGAGCACTTTTGAACTGAGCGAGATTTTATTACGTGTACCATATAGAGTGGACTTTCACAACAATTTGTTATTGATGATGATCGAGCAGACAGATGACCACAAGGGTTCCAACTGTGACCATCTCAGCCTACTCTAAGGAAAGTCTATCGTAGTTTACAATGTCTGGTGATTTTTACGTTTTTGGATGCAAGGGAGTCAGCTATTATTCCCGGGGTGATAAAATAACCACATAAATGTGTTTGCTAATTTTGTTCCATGCTCAATTCACTCGTCACGTGATAAAACCTAGAGTCTGATGACATGTTCGTATTTCTATAATGTATCTGGAGTAAGATTGTCTCACGGCATCTGTCGACTTCCAAAATGCACGAACACTCAAACACACAACCACATACACAAATACGTACACACACTAATACACATACACTTGTACACACAAACACACAAGCACAAATGCAAACATGTATACAAACACACTGACACAAGAGCACCTTTCAGCATTGTCTGTGAGCGTGGTGGAGGTAGTAAGTAGAGAAAGACACACCTGTCAGGCGTAAAATAATTCTGGTAATGTTTTATTTAAAATACCGGAAAATGGTGGATGTGAACCAGGTAATCACCGAGAAGAATTTATACTGAAAGTATTGGAAAACAACGTATTATATCTGTTGAACTCGCTCGTAGCTGGAACATTATTGCACTAAGGAACCGCTTTATCGAAGACGTCTTTATTAAATACAAATTTAAAGATCTTTATTATACCAATGTTGATGTCTACGCTTTTAAAGCATATTGCTTGTTTGTAGGAGCTGGTATGGTTTATAATAGCTTTACATTCGCTTTACGATAGAGTTAGCTCCGGATACGTAAAAGGAAGGTAAATTTGAAGACACTTACGCGCCTAAGTTTCGTAATATTGGTTATTATTTGACTGGCATTCTGAAAGCCTCTAAGATATTCTTTAAATATATCTCGTGCTAACAGTTATCTCGATATAATCCAATGCTGCAACTTTCTTCGTTTTTTTTTCTTTAACTTAGCATTTATGAAAACCGAAATTATTCCAAACATCTGCCCTACCAAATAGAACCAAACTCTTCTCAACGAATAACATAGTCGAATCTTATTTTTTTCTACCTCACCTTCACCTAGGCAAAGAAAATGAATCACTGAGTGTAGAAAATGATATAGAATTATAATCCTTTATAAGACTAGCCACTCTAGCATAAACTAAGATTTTAATAAGTTGAAGTATGCAAATTTATGCATGAAATTGCATCAGTTTAGAAACACATCACATGACAATATACCACGTTCATTTACAGTAACTGTACGTGAAGCGATGTCCCTTCGTAAACAGACGCAGGTCCCACATTGTCCATTGGTTGATCATGTCTTCACAAAAATCAGGAAACTATTAATAACGATGTGTTCATTCATATATTGACTACACCAATATTGCCCGACAACAGTATAGAGTATCACTAAATTTCGCTAATAGTTTACGTACGTGTGAAGGAATGTGTGCGTGCGTGCGTGCGTGCGTGTGTGTGTGTCTGCGCACAGTTTGTTTACTAACAAAGGAGAAGTGCTCAATACAAGTGTAGCGTATAAGAGACACATTTTGGAGTAACAAAGAAATTCGAGCATAAAAATATTTTATATATATATATATATATATATATATGTAGTGTTTGTGTATAAATATATGTATGTCTGTATAGGTGGCTGCATTCAATAAAGCACTTATTGACACAGGATTCTCACCAATTGTAGATACAAGAGGATACAATAAATATATCGGTTTTGGAAACTTTTAACAATGGTCTAATTTTATCTATTGTTTTCATAAAACACATTGTTATTGTCACTCACATTTTTATACAGGCTGTTATTTTTGCTAACACTGCCGTTACTCTCCTTTTTCTTATAGCTTTTCTTCTTCTTCTTCATTATTATTATTATTATGCTACTTTCACTTTCATACATCGTTTTGGGATATTTTATGAATACATAATATATATGGATATATGTGTGTTTGTATACATATGTGTGTGTGTATTTTTTGCTTCATTTTATATTTTCTTCACATTTATGTAACACCTTTTTATTTACATAGTTCTTCAACTAACTTTCATTCCGTATGACTATGTCTTTCGAGTGAAAGATGTGCGCTTGTGTCACTGAGAGAGGGCCTCTGTGTACATTCATATATCTGATTGTAAAATACATTACATATATATACATATATATATATATATATATATA
>NC_068989.1:92263449-92265623 GCF_001194135.2 Octopus bimaculoides
ATATATATATATATATATATATATATATATATGTGTGTGTGTGTGTGTGTGTGTGTGTGTGTATATGCGAGATGAGCGTGGCTGGATCAAGGTGAGCATATGTAAGAAACTGTATTCACCATGTGCAGAGTTGTGTTGCTATCATCTTAAGCAATAACATCCCTCTTATAGATAAATTGATTGGCATACATATGAGCCAACATAAATCACAAATGTTACTCGCTTATGAGAACAAACAAAACACATCCGTGGATGGCGATACGAAAGTAAATATATACATATGCATGTATATGTGTAGATAGATTGATAGACAGATACATATATATATATAAGCATATGATATTCTATATGTGTATTATTCCCAATATATATATATATATATATATATATATATATATATATAACATGTATGTATGTGTGTGTATGTTTCTAGGCATATAATTACATGTTTGCATTCTATGTGTGTATATACATAATTATGATTTCGGTAATAATGCATGTAAACACTAACACACATTCATTTTCAGCATATCTGTATCCGTGTATGTTTTGGTGTGTGCGTGTGCGTGTGCGTGTGCGTGTGTGTGTGTGTGTGTGTGTGTGTGTGTGTGCTCTATACGTGTCTATATTTGTGCGGCTATCAGCGATTTATTCTGAAATTGAACATGTTTCATGATCTAGGTCTAAGCAATTACAGAGATAAATGACTGTGACTTATTTTGCGTGCGTGTGTGTGTGTATGTATATATAATGTGTGTATATATATATATATATATATATTGTGTATATATATATATGTATATATAGACATATATACACATATATAAACATATATATCTATATGTATGTATGTATATGCGTGTGAATGTGTGTGTATCGGTATATTATATGCATGTATGTATGTATCGATTCATCTATACATGTATGTCTATATATTAGTTTATGTATTATATATATATATATATATATATATATGTGTGTGTGTGTGTGTGTGTGTGTGTGTGTGTGTGTGTGTGTGTGTGTGTATGTATATGTATGAATGTACATAAACACACACACAGTGACTTATCTATGCACGGACATATGCCTACATACATATACGGATACGGTTTTCCATTATTAATTTTTCTCATGAAGATAAGGAACATACGAAGCATTGCATATAATGCTTTTCTTTATTACGTCTGTAATTTCTTATATGTCCTTTTTTTTTGTTTTTTACATACTTTTCTCTTCCATTTATTTTTTATTGTGTCCATCACAAAGATGAAAAAGTAAACAAGACTACAGCAGAAAACATCATAATTTTGTACATCCAATATGTCTGCTGCAAGTTTACCGCTATTTTCATACGTCATTTCATCATGCTATTTATTTATCTGTAACCAAATTACTGTTAGCTGGATGCTAAAATCTGTTGCATTTCTTGAGAACGGATTTTCTGTAAATCATTTCGGTAATACTGTTATAATGAATTTGGCTGCACTCTTTGCAAATTCTATCGGAATTGAAGTTTAACATTCGTGGTGTTACAGCGGGGTTGTGGTGTTTAGCCCTTTAGAAAACGGAATTATTTAATATATAGAACGATTTAATATATGGAACGAATTCAATGACAATAGCTACATGCCTCTCCAAGGTAATATCTCCTCACCTAGTTCTGTCGTATTTCCTCTCCCTCTCTCTTGCTCTCTGTTACACATACAAACACGCACAACATACGCACACGCATCACATACAAACATGTATATACAAACATGCATATATATGTGTGTGTGTGTGTGTGTGTGTGTATGTGTGTGTGTGTGTGTGTGTGTGTGTGTGTGTGTGTGTGTAAATATATGTTGTCCTTGCCCTCGAAACGCGGAGTGGATGGAACAGGGACAACTGATGAAGGGGATTATTCTTTATGTTGCATGTCTCGTTTCTCTGTTTTTATCGTTCGAAAAAAGGTTCGTTTTCTGTCTTCGTCTTTATGTTTTCGCTTCTCATTGTGTTTAACGTTTTTTGTGATGTTCTATACTCATATATGCATGTATGTATACATATAGCTGTAGGTATGTACATATATGTATGGATATATGCATATAATTCTATATTATTTATGATATTATATGTATGTACGACATTAATTTTGGCGAGAGAAAATATTTAGAATACTTTTTTAACACATC
>NC_068989.1:92265907-92269825 GCF_001194135.2 Octopus bimaculoides
TATATATATATATATATATATATATATATATGTGTGTGTGTATATATATATGGCATAGACACTATCTTGGCGTCATCCTCGTCCTTTCTCCTACCGAACAACCAGTATGTAGCATCAGGAGGGAAAGAGATCTGCACCATCAAGCGGTCAGCATTATTTGACAGCCAAGAAAACCACGGCGGCGTGTAATGTACTGTCTTTCCTAAGGACAAAACGAGCCAACCGATTCAGGTATCGAACCTAAAACTCACGATTATGAACCAAATATTCCAATCACAAAATATAGCATATGCCTAACTTGTATCTAAACTTGATTGCAACTGAGATGTTATCCACAAATGAAAGTTGGCAGTGTCTGCAGCGGGATGTCTTTGAATAAATTGAGAGAAAGTAAGCAGGGAGCCTTGGCGAAAAACCAGTGTTAATACAATATAAGTCAAACTGAGACCAGTTGACACAGACATTGATGGAATCTTCAGACAGAAAATTTTCTCGGAATAAGATTTAAGCTTAGCGCCGCTCGTAGATATATCAGTTAGTTAGAAGGTTCCTAGTTCAGACAACACAGGGCTTTGGTGGTGTCATGTCTAAATAGGCTTTCCTTCACTGAAATCTCTTGTGAGATATAACATAGGTGTAGGAAGCCAGATTAGAGATTTCGGAGATCACAATCTACGAAAATTATATTGATTGTCACTGAAAAGGAAATGAAACATTCAAAGATGATAATGAGGTTAAAATACCGGGAGTTGGTGGTGGTTGTTTTTATTAAGAGTGAGTGAAAGAGAGAAAGAGAGATATATATTAAGACGATGAAAGAGAGGGTGAGAGAGAGTGAGCGAGAGAGAAAGAAATGACTGAAATTGTCATAAGTTTCTATATGTTGGGTCAGTTATTAGTTCCAAGAAAAAAAAAGTTTCTGAGATGTCAAGTTTTCTTTTTTTTTTTTACCTCGTGAAGTAAAGCTTCAGTTCTCTTAAGTATCGCAGCAAGTTTATATATCTTAATACAAATATTGAAAGCACAGCCGGGTACAACACTTGTCAAAAATATATAAATATTCATATACTGAAGACATCTTCAACGTGGAAATTAATAAAACTTCGAAAATTCTTACCAATATTGGATATTCTAACAGATTACTGGACAAATATTCCAAGATATTGTTGTGTGGAAATATTTAATAAAATACTAAGTTGATAAACGTAAGAACATTCTAATATATAAAAATGTGCTACAACAGTCAATTATAGACCAGACGAAAAATTAATCATAGTATTATTAATCATAGTGTTAAGAATATAGAGCCTAAACACAGACTTAATCTAATAATATATTCCAAAATTAAAAACCAAACGAAATCTTGATCTGTATAAGAAACCTTCGAACGTAATTCTAGTTACACTGTTGCAAGCCATTAATGTAATATATAGATTTAACTGCCAACATGGTGACTACAAAATATTTAGTGTATTGGACACACGCCGATGTTTTTATTCAGACAATTCACAGACGTAATCGAATAATGTTGGAAAATTAAAAAGTTAGTTATGTGTAAGAAACCTTCGAATATAAGTCTTGATAGACCGCTACACGCCATTAATGTAATATATGTATTTAATTGCCCGCATGGTTGCTGCAAACGTATTAATTATACTTGGAAATAATTCAATGTTCTTGTTAAGACACCTCTTCCTGTAATTTCAAACAGGTGCGATGCGTACACATAGAAAAAAAAATCAAAAAATTAGCACCAAGGTAGAAAACTCCATGTGGAAACATTAAAATGTGATATTGAAATCAAAGTGAGAAAGACTAGTAGCTGAACCAATGCAGTTTTAAGCTTATAGCATGCATTCACGAACAACAGCGCTGTTAGTTATGGTTTCAATCAAATAAATTGAAGGTCTACTGTATTTCTGTTAACATAAACAACCAAATATATATACGCTTTTTGCCTATCAATATTTATATCTAATAAGGCGGTGAGCTGGCAGAACAGTTAACACGCTGAACAAAATATTTGGCAATATTTCGTCCGTCTTCCCTTTTTTAAGATCAAATTCCACCGAGGTCAACTTTATATTCCATCCTCTTGAAGTCGAAAAATAACTACTAGTTGAGTACTGGGGAAGATATAATCGACTCAACACCGCCCACAAAAATTGCTGGCCTTGTGCTGAAATTTGACACCAATATCTGTGTCTGGTTGATCGATATAATTCTGCTAAGTCGAGGTAGAAATTTTCATTTCAGTTCTGCTATTCTAATACAGAAAATATCTTTCAAAATTATAATTTATGATTCTGGTCTTTAAGTTTTGAGAGGCCGTTTTTAGGAATTAACGTTATAGAGATTCTTTAAACGCAAGCTTCATACAGCGAGATACAGTTTCTCTGAATTATCATGGGCATTTTTAGAGCACATTAAATGCAATAACTTAACTCGGGTTTTGTAACATGATCATGGAACAATATTTTTTCAGAGGCATTTCTGTCAAATTCAGTCTAAAAGAGTACTAATTGATGTTTGTGTGCAAACGGAATATTAAGGTGCTTTCATGAATTTTCGCTTACCAAACTGTAGGCGCCACAAACTGTGGTCGAATATCATTATATTAAACATAAATTTTCTGATACGTAATATTTGTGTATAAGAATATTAGTTCAATATATATTACTCCGCCAACTAATGGAAGATATGCTAATTCTTTCAGGAGTAATAACTAAATACCAATTTGTGATTAATATCAATGTCGTTTGCAATGAATTCAGCATCATAGGTAGAGCGATGCAGCGTGCTTGATACCCGAAAAAGGTCAACCAATCATGAAACGGGTCAAGACATTAGATTCTCCGTGTAAATAGAACAATATGTATTATATATACACACATACATATATATATATACACACATACATACATACATATACATATATATATATATATATATATATATATATATATATATATATATATATATATATATATATATATATATATATATATATGGTTGTTGTCTACTCCTTAAGCAGAGTTTGACCACCTCCTGTACCTACACCTTAGCACCATCATGGCATCAGATGTGGCTTTTTAAACCAGGCAATGTTCTAAAAAGACACCCAAGAGCTGCAGATAATTTCTGCTCGTTGTGGATCTTATATATATACACGTAGACGAGACTAATATAGAACATAGGAGCATCAACAGGCAATCCACTGGTAGAGAAGTCAGATTATAATAATGATATATTTAAACCTTGGCACAACAAGGGGAAAGAATTGAATGTTATAGGTGTTTAGACAACAAGAGGTCATGGCTAAATTTCCCAAAGTTATCACCGTTGTAAGTATTCGAATCAACTTCTCTACGATGTTCTGGGGATAATTCGACATCTTTGTGTATCACATGTTGCCAATTCCCCTCTGCTAGTCCTCCACTACCGTCACTTTCAGAACCCCTGCGTATAAAGGTCATGAACCCTGCGTTTGACATTTATCTAACAAAACCGTAAATAAATAGCAGCTGTTATTCGATGCACAACGAGAATAACAAGTGAAAATATTAGATCTAAAAACTAGAGAGGTTTTAAAACGTTGAAGGTGGGGGGGGGGCGTGTAGTTAGGAGGATGGAACAGAATACAAGTGGGTCTTATTATATATTTTACAAAAAAGAACATTATTACAACAAACACGTACTTAGTTTCAATACAAGAAAAATATACTTTGTTGCTCTGCGAAGACAAACAAGAGGGAAAATAACAATATCTGAAAATCATTTAACTTCGTTGATTCCTGTACGTATGTTTGAGTATCTATGCACAAGTGCATCTATGAATCTATGTATGTGTATGTATGTAAATAGCTATCTATCTATCTATCTATCTATCTATATATATATATATATATATATATATAT
>NC_068989.1:92271395-92273040 GCF_001194135.2 Octopus bimaculoides
ATATATATATATATATATATATATATATATATAATTGTCAGAACAAAATTGCCCTCAACAAGCAACAAAATTAAAGGGAAGCGAACCACAGCATGTGATAAGAGACATAGTTGTGTCGGAGGCCCCTGAGGCCCCTTCAGCCATGGATATGCGTATATTCATTCATTGATTATAAATACATGAATCATTATTCATTTTTAATATTCTCTGTAGTCGTCTTCCTTTAGGCATTTTCTTTCTATTCTCCTTGTAGGTATGTTAGTGCTCAATTAACTTTAAAGCAAAAGGTTTTGTCGATTTGATTCTACGCATTGAACTACATGGGAAATCTTTCCGACAAAAGTAATACCAACAGAATAACATGAAGACCATGAAACTCTGAAAAATGCTGTGCACGACTGCTCGATCTCATAGAAATAAGAGTTAAAGCTCTATAATATCTCATCTCAACATATAGATGTCGTGGCTGTTTGGTAAGAAATTTTCTTGAGAACCAGATGGTTCTGGGTTCAGTCTCACTGTGTGGCAACTTAAGTTAGTGTCTTCTACTCTACCTTGGGGTTAACCAAAGCCTTGTGAATGGATTTGGCAAGCGGAGACTGAAAGAAACCCGTCGTATATTATTTGTGTGTGTGTAGAGAGAGAGAGAGAGAGAGAGATAGAGAGAGAGAGAGAAAGAGAGAGAGAGATTTGTGTTTCTCCCCGACCAACGTTTGACAACTGTTGCTGGTGCGTTTACATCCCCGTAACTGAGCGGTTCGGCAAAAGAGATTCTTAGAATAAATACCGAATTTATAATAAAATAAAAAAATAAGTACTGCGATAAAAATTTCTCAAGTCGGTGCCCCAGCATGACCGCAGTCTGGTGAGTGAAACAAGCAACAGATAAAAGATATCGAAATAGGATATGAACCGTGGTGAAACAATAACTGTAACGATACCACACAACTTTGTTTTCAGAAAATATTAATATATAACTTTGAAATTAGCGCTGTCATACTTAAATATTCATGCGCGTGTTCTGTACACATAGAGCAACGCTTGTGTGTATAGCTTATAGAATTTTATACATATATATAAGAACATATATACACAAACCAAATGTCCGTTGTTAGTATTTATACGCACACACATATAGTCACGAACTAATGGACAGAATATATACAGATAATATCTATTAGATATATATATATATATATATATATATATATATTACATAAATGTATGTATGTATGTATATATATGAATATACATACATATATGTATGTATGTATGTATGAGTGTATGTTTGCATAAGTTTTGTCAAGTATACTTATATACATTCTTATCCAAGCTTTGATGAGAAATTTCAAAGAAGCCAGATCTCTGATGTATAATTCCTTGTAATCTGTCTTGAAAAGGAAACTATAATTAGAAACACTACATCTATATAAGTACAACCACACATACATTTATAATCACATTGTCGGTCTCTCTCTCACACACACACATACACACACGCATATATACATTCATACACAGACTAAGAGATACAAACTACATGTATACACAATATACATTCCTACATATATATATATATATATCATGTATAAATTTGTGTGAATGTGTGTATATAATTGTATGAATATATGCGCATATATATATA
>NC_068989.1:92274747-92276525 GCF_001194135.2 Octopus bimaculoides
ATATACAGGCATACATATACATATATATATATATATATATATATACACATATATATATATATATATTCCGAGAAAACGTGGAATACTTCTGTGAAACTATCTCAACGAGATATAAATTGAAGAAAACCAGAAACAGAGCCATAGTCGTCTTCATACCGATTTTCTTATTGACTGGAAAGCTAGTTGGTACAGACGTTAAAAGATGACAACCAGCAATTACCTTTGAATTGTTGTGATAAACTTGGTCATTAAATAATCCGAGGAATTGTGAATTTCTCGTCGCTTCTTTGCGTAATGATTCAGTAACACAAGGCACCACAACTAAAGTAGTAGAATACTTCATCTGAAGAGGTCTGTTTTGTCACATTTGAAGGGTACTCTCACTTTATACCCAGTGCGCAAGGACAAAGCTGAAAGCTGCGATCAGTAACCTCTAAGTGTTTTCCTCGGTTCTTTCCGATTTTGTACTTATGAAGTAAAAGTGACTGTTTTAGCGTTTATACTTTGGTTTACTGAACAAACTACACCTTGAATATTATTATAATGGGTGCATAGATACGAGGTCTGATCAATAAGTATCCGGATTGTTACCATAGTAACGACGCTAGAGCACGCAGAGTAAAGCTGCTTGACATAGATTGACCTTGAACTCTGCTGTGCATGCGCACTTAGATTTAACATTGTAGCTCACTTCCAATGTTTACAGCAGTGCTTGGAATTAACGTGTGTAGCGTGTGATCGGAAAGTTGTCATGGCGATACCTGCTCAGAAATCTACGCAAAGTTGCAGAAAGTGTATGAAAAGGAGTGTATGAGTCACCCGTAAGAGGATGAGTGTTTCAGAACTTTCTAAGATGGCCGAAAAAATCTCGATATCGACGAAAGTTTTGGGATACCCACAATCAGCAGAACTGAGAAAAAACCTCGCAGATCTGCATGCAGTTGTGAGGGGAAATTGTCGAATCACTATCCGTGAGTTATTAGAGGATGTACAGATTAGTTAGGGTTCAGTTCAGTCCATTAGCACTGAAAATTTTGGTATGCAACGTGTGTCCGCCTAGTTTGTGGCAAAACTGCTCTCAGCTGACCAAAAAGACTTTGAAAATTTCGCGTAGGCTTCTCAGCAGGTGTCACCAATCTTTTGACAAAATTTGATGCAGATTCTCTGCTCAACTTTCTCTGTCGTGTACAATGCAACGATCATACGCTACACGCCTTGATTCCAAGCACTGTTGTAAACAGCAGATGTGACCAAATCCGGTCACAGGGTTTTCGTCTGCCTGAGACTATAGTAAAAGGCACCAGCCCAGTGTACCACGCAGTGGGAGCCAACTGGAAACCATGTGATTGGGACGCAAACTTCTTACTACATACAAACCTCTGTACCTATATGTAGCATTCACATATTTGAGTTTATTATATCCGCAAAAGCATGTATTGCAGTTGCGTAGTTGAAAGCAAAAACAGGTTAAATACTAACATCAACTATTCAATCGTATTCCATTCCTCTATCATTGGAATATTCAAGAAATTTACCGATCAAATTAATATTGTCTAATTTGCCCTGCACAGGCCAGTTCATTACATCGTACCTAATTAAAAAGATATTAGATTCTAAGAGAAATTTGACTTCTGGATTGTGAGAGCCAAAGATTTTAATTAAATGTCCTAATTGCTCGTTCACAATACGTGCTAAAACTATAGAATTGGAACATTCGGAAACATACGTACGTATATATATATATATATATATATATATATATATATATATATATATAT
>NC_068989.1:92283256-92283627 GCF_001194135.2 Octopus bimaculoides
ATATATATATATATATATATACAAACGTACATGTATATATATATATAAACGTATGTACGTATGTATATGTATGCCTGTGTGTGAGCGTGCCTGTGTATATATGTACGTAGCTATATACACATATTTTCGTAATATGCGTACAATGATACATGCTATAGGCTGTTGATCAAAACTGTCATGTAATCATTCTGCGAAATTTAACATCGACATTAGATATGTATATATATTTCTATACGTATTCATATAATTTTAATATATTTCTGCACTCACAAACAGGCCCATAGAGGCACATAGAGACACACACATACATACGTGCTTAGCATTTATGTATACTGTATGTATACTGTATCTATATATATATATATATATAT
>NC_068989.1:92283776-92291811 GCF_001194135.2 Octopus bimaculoides
CATGCGTTGATATGTGTGTATTTGTGTATAAATACAATACACACATACACATATATATCACTCTTCCAGTAATTGTTGATGGTTAGATGCGTAACATAGTTTGCAGAATATTTCGTAAATACGAGGTGCGTAGCTTCCTGATTAGTAGCCGAAAACTTACACAGGAAAAACTCGTTCTATTTTCATCCATTCATCGATGTGTGCAATAGAACCACGTAATATTTTTTATGCATCTAACATAATGGCGAACCAGTTTATGCTTGGAAACTTACATTTGAAATTTAGGACTCTCATTTTGAGTTCGTCAATTTGGAAGCCATTTGGCAGTTAGAAATGTCTTTAATCATAATGCTTAACGTGTCAGCAAAAATACAGTCAAGATCGTTATTTGAAAATTGTAGAAACAAGCAACGACATTGTGAGACTTCGATACAGAGGAAGTGAACAATCTGGGGTGTTCATGTAGAGATATTGAACGGAAAAATTATTAGAATAAAAGTACTTATGACTTGGGAAGCTCAGCAGAGAAAACATGCGCCTGGGAAGACGTCTTGATTAGAGATATTAGACTAGTAAGTTCATCAGAGCAATGATCAGGGAAATGCGTGTGGAAAAGTCTTGTTGAACATACATTCTGACAATGAACCAAAGACTCCGACCTTGTAGAAAGGAGGGGACCCACTATGTTAACAACTCTATTCTGAATACGATCAGGGCGAGTCAAGACGGAGAAAGAACCAGACTTCATGTTTACTTTAATTCTATAAAGAACGTTTTGTAAAAAACATTTTTGGATGGCATTTATGGGGAAGGTTTAGTTCTGTAGAAGGTAAGAAACGAGCTAGTCTGCATAAAGAGGTTCTTTTGTTTATACTGTCGATGGAAGAAGCAATGCTTTTGGTATAACACTCGCTAACGCTAGAATTATTTTTACTAGTCGGACTTCCGTTACTTTACTAAGATCAGAAACATTTTAAATTAAAATTTTTTGAGCATTTCAAATGCTATTTTTTTATAAAAATATTTATTTAGTAGGAAAGCAAAATGACTTTGAAAGGAATAGTATTTAACTTTATTTCTATTTTCCTTTTCGGAAAAATTGGCGCTAGGCTAGACATTTTAAATGGGTTCTCACCAAAGACTTGAAAATTCTTTAGTACTATTTAACTGAAAACGTTTTCTTTAAAAATATAGTATTTTTCACTTTCTGCATACTCCGTATATATATTTAGATTTATAACGATAATAGTTTTCTATAAATAGTATTCTTTGCCGTGATTATTATTTCATTATAACGTGTCTTTCGGGTCTAATGTGAAAGAGATCTTATTGCTGTTTCTAGAAATGTGTGTAACCACCTAAATGCTCCCGCATTTGCGGATATGTATGGGTACGTTAGTAATATTTATGGCAGATGATGAATATGAAAGTTATCTTGATTATAACAATTTTGTCTACAACATTAATCTAACGTTTCAGTAAAATATCATTGTCAAAATTCCTCATAAGTAAACATAGTGGTAAATGATAATTTTGAATGAATTAGTTATATTCACAATAAAAAAAATATTTACATACAATTTTTTTTCTAAATGTCACGATTGTCAACACATTTTGAAGTGGAAATTAATATATTTGCAAACAGCAGAATAGACTAAACTGGAAGATTTTGTGACGTAGTTTACCCCGCTTCATTGGTCGTAGTTTCAGAGCAGATGGAGGAGCTGCATGCAGTGAGCCGAACGAGGTTCACAGTAGAATTAACTGTTTTATCAGCTGAAGGGTTTTAATGAATCTGTCGCTATTTTTAATTCATTTCTATTATTCGATTCAGTCTCTCTGTCTTTACTTCTTTCCTCTCATCACACAATGTATTGTACTTGAGAGGGAAATTTTCATGGCCATTTTTTAAAAGATTTTGTTTTGTTTTAGTGTCTTCTCGAAACAACAGTATTGCTATCACCGTCATTACAACAGCTCCTTAAAAACACAGTCACAAACAACAACTCGATTACAACAATTTTGAACAAATAACATGCAACACACCTCGTATCATGATAACCATTACTACCAACAAACATCGACTAGCATGACCACAAACGTACATCAATACAGCACAAATAAGAACTGCACTTACAGACCCCCCCCCCCCAAATATATATATAAAGAACAGCTTAACTCCTGAAACCCAAATCAAAAGATACTTCCTGAGCCGCATGTTTATAAAGCCGGTTTCCCTGATTCTGTGATGTATATATTCCTCAACTCACTGGATGGGACGTCGGCCTGTCGCAGGATTACTCACTTTGCCAGATGAGTGGGCTGGGGCAACATGAAACGAAGTGCTTGCTCAAGAACACAACACATCACACTGTCTGAGAATCGAAAGCACAATCTTACGATCGTGTGTCCAACACTCTAACCACTTATATTACATTATTTACGTTCGACGGATATTTGTCCTCATCTTGTTTGTTGTTAACACAACGTTTCGGCTGATATACCCTCCAGCCTTCATCAGGTGTCTTGGGGAAATTTCGAAGTAATTTTCGATGTTGTTGTTGTTATTATTATTATTATTATTATTATTATTATCATTATTATTATTATTACTATTATTATTATTCAGGTCACTACCTGAATAATAATAAACGAGTTCGATTCCAGGCAGTGACCTGAATAATAATAATAATAATAATAATAATAATAATAATAATAATAATAATAACAATGATTAGTGGTTAAAAAAATAAATATTTAAAAAAATGAAAATTTAATAATAATTTAACTTTACTTAAAAAGAAAAGCCGAAACGTTGTGTAAACAACAAACAAGATGAGGACAAATATCAGTCAATTGTAAATAAATTAGATAATGTAATAAATGTACATAATTCCTCATTTCTTAAATATAGAACAGTATTACTGTAACCACTATTACGATATCAAAAATTACAACCCGAACGGAACAAAAAATTCTCGCCACAATGACCACCACCACTGCCGCCCAAGCAGCCACAACAACGATTATTGATAACGGCATCAGCAAAAACCACACCAATAGTGCTACAACCGTCGTTAAATCGAGAGTAAAACCACCACCACCACCATCACTATAAACAATGTTGAAACCACCACCATCAGAAGTGGAACCAGTGCTACAAAGCACGTAGCTGTCCCGGTGCCAGCTACCATCAACCATCAACTCCACCAACACTTCCACCAATTGGATAACAGGAATAATTATAATCGATATTATGATAATAACACAGATACCACAACCACTTCCCGCACACCAAGAAGTGTTTGGTGCGGTTGCCTGGCCTGCTAGAAATAGCTGTTCAATCTCTGTTATTTACACTAAACAGGTTGAAAAAGGAAAGGACACGATGCATTGTGCATTGACGGGTATTAACAAGTACGAGGTGGTCAAAATTGCAACATCTTTGACTGCAAGTATGTTCACTCACCGATGATCTCTGATTAAAAACAGCCACAACAACAAGAACAATGAACGAAGCAACACAACAGAGACTTAAAACTTAATTTCGTGTCACCATTGTAGTCAAACGTAACATTAATCATTTCTTGATTTATTCTTCTGTTCCTTTATTCTGTCAAACCTTAAAATTTTCATTCTCTCGTTAGGTAAGATCCGGAATCCATTAGATGTATTCGTTTTCATTCATTCGTTCTTACAACCTCCTATTCCATTCTTACGATCATTCACACTCGGTCAAGCATTCTCAGTTCATTAAGTAGCATCGTTTGCTAGAGTAATTGGATTGTTAGTTTGGAGTAGATTCTTACGTAATAGAGTATAAAAGACAGAGCCAGCATCAAAGAAGCATTAGTGAAGAATCAAAGACCGACTTTTCATTTTGGTTATTTAAAACTCTTCACTGACAGCATTATTCCAGCAGATCCTATCAACTTTTGGCTGTTTGCGGTCAATTGAACAAGAAGACGGGATAAAGATAGATAATGTGCGCTTGGTGTGTGTGCGCTTGGTGTGTGTGCGCGGTCAGTGGGTTGGATAAACATACAAATATATACGCGCATATATGTTTCCGTAATTGTGTCCGTGAGTTGAGGTGTACGTGTATACGAATGTATATTTATGAATATGCGGTTATGTTCATAACTATACGCGTGTACATAGTTATGAATTTTGTCAATCAATCAGGCAATCTATCTATCTCTGTGTGTATATATATATATATATATATGCATACATACATATATATATATATATATATATATATATATATATATATATATATATATATATATATATACATACATATATATGTATGAATACATATATATATATATATATATATGTATGTATGAATACATATATATGTGTGTGTGTGTGTGTATATATATACGTACATGTATGTATATACATATCCCTCAGTCTCTCTTTATCTTTTATCTATCTATCGAAATTAGTATACACACACACACACACACATATATATATATATATATATACATATATACATGCATACATACATGCATACATACATACATAAATACACACACACATAAATATGTACATACATATATGTGTAATTTATTCGCATGCGTGTGCGCGTGTGTACTTACTTAGATATCTATGTAGATAACGGAGTAGGAGGAAATTTGGGCGGGCAGTTATTTACCGAGATAGAGAGAGACAAACATGAAAATAATAGAAAGAGATAATTGCATGATACGGGAGTGGAACATAAGAGAGACGAGGAAAAGAAAAGGCGGAAGAACGAGAATTTCTGCCTAGGATTAATGTCAAGATATATATGCATATATGCTTATAGGTATATACGTATTTATGTATATATATATAGGTATGCACATATATGTGTGTGTGTGTGTTCATATATATATATATATATATATATGTAGGTATATATATGTATTTATATACATGTGTGTGTGTGTATATATACATGTGTGTGTATACATATGTATTTATATACATGTGTGTGTGTGTGTATATATACATGTGTGTATACATATGTATTTATATACATGTGTGTGTGTGTATATATACATGTCCGTGTATACATATATACATATATATATATATATATATATATATATATATATATTATGCACGCTCAACTACCAATACTTACACATGCACACACGTGTGTCCGCGCGCACGAGTGTGTGTGTGTGTGTGCGTTTTCTGTTCGCTTCCAGTTGGTTAATTTCGTAGATAACTGCCCCAGTGTTCTCTACTAAAACGGCCATAGTTGACTCCATCTAATAGGATACAAAATCTATTGTACACAAGATATAACATGGCCGACAATCTAATCGAAATATAAAATATCAGGCACGGGGAAGGGGAGTGGAGAAATTAGGGGAGTGTGATGTAGAGAAATGAAAGCGATCGGCGCCGCGTCTCTTTCTGTGACTCTCTATGAATATTTTTAAAACCTAGATACAAAGTTATGCAGGCATATCACACACACACACACGCACGCACTTTTGATCTTTTATCTGTTACTTGTTTCAGTCATTAGACTGCGGCCATGCTGGGGCACCACTTTGAAGAACAGTAGAATGAATTGAGTCCCACTACTAATTTTTTAAGGCTTGGTACATAGTCAGTCGGGCTCTTTTGCCGAACCACTAACCACAAGTCTTTAGTCGGCTTCAGGCTATTGTAGAAGACACTCGCCCTAGATACAACGCAGTGGGATCGAACTCGAAACTATGTTGCTAAGAAGCAAAGTTCCTACCACAAAACCACGTCTTCACCTGTATCTTTATATATATATATATTTATATATATATATATATATATATAGTTTTGTCAGTGAACTGGTCGCGGTCTCAAAGCGACGAAAATATTTTGACAAATTAAATTTAAATGTTTAAGTGAATCTAACGGATTTTGTGTGTTATTTTAAATAGCTTATAAACACCTTCCACGCTGCAATTGTTATATATATTTAATTTTACGAAGCACATTTTGATAGTGACACATCGTATCATCTTACGAACAGACATTTTGCTCACTTTCCTTATATCAATTCCAAAATCACGCTTTGAGTTTCACTCTGGAACTGCCATTCCTTCTAGTCCAAAATATCCAAAATATTCTAGTCCAAAATAGTTGCATGTGCTGGCACAATATGGTTGATAGCGGGGGGCTTAGAAATGTCTTGCATTAAAATTGAATGTTACTTTCATGAGCCCATTTTCTCCGCAAAATCGAGATAACTGCGGCCCCGTTTGAAAAATATGCTCTGCGAAATAGGTTTGCTGTCGTCGTTGGTGTCGCTGGCCATTTTCCTTTACAAGGCCTTTGCAATTATTTCCGAGATATGTGGCTGAACATACTATTTGGTCTGGGGTGCACAACCTCTAATTTCCTGCGCCCCCATTTTCTGTTGCTTAATACTACACCTCTTTTTCTTTGTTTCCTTCGTGAGATAGCTAAAGGATTTCTTCTCAATAACTTGATCTTTATATATTTCAATTTTTTTTTTCTTTCATTTCTTCCTGTAAAAACGTGTTTTTCATAATATGGTATTTTTATCACGTTTAAGAAAAAAATCATGATGGCGTCTAGATCTTTCTGAAGAAAATTAGCATCAAAACGATACTTGGTTGCTTATGCTACTTTCGTATAATCAAAATCGCTTGTAATAACTGTTGCCTATATAACATTCCTGATGTTCTCCACTATTTTTTCCCTATTATCTCCGATGGATCCATTGGTTGATACGACGTGGGTTATGTCTGTTAAGAAATCCTCAGTCTCCAATCTATGCCGAGTTCTTGTAGTTTGTGACATATCTCCGGAAATTTACTGGAGAAGAGGATCCAACTGCGAAATGTTGAAATGCAAGGCAAAATTGCAGCCCAAATATGTATTTTTTACATATACATACACACATACATATGCGTGTGTGTGTGTGTATGTGTGTGTGTGTGAGAGAGAGAGAGAGAGAGAGAGAGAGAGAGAAAGAGAGAGAGAGAGTGTGTGAGTGAGTGAGTAACAAAATTACGTGCAGAGAAATTCACGTGTTTGTTGCAGAATCCAACTTATAAAGCCGGCAGTTGTTTCTATAGTATTATCATATTTAGATATAGAAAGTATCATTGAAGTTGATATTTCTGAAAACACGTGTTAATACAACGTATTCAATGCGATCAAATAAGTGAACGAAGGGAATATTTCCAGCACACGAACGTCTATAAAATGAACACTCAGAAAGATTATCCGAGAAACGGCATCGTAAGTTTCCTTCAGGTTAATGTTTTCTGCAGCTTACGTTGGTTGTAAGAATCTGCAGAGTGTATTGATGGTTGAAACCTTTGAAGATAATCATTATTGTTTGTTTCAATGTTTGGTCAACTTTGCCTTTCATGATCTGTGGATCGATAAGTACCAGTTAAACAGTGGGATCGATGTAATCGACTGTCGTCTCTCTCCTCAAATTTCAGTCCTTATTACTATATCGAAAAGATACTACAATTAGTTTTAGATGCTGGTCATTGCCGTATTTTCTCCAGACCCAAAATTGTGTAACAGAAAATTGAGGTTTATTTCTTCCTTCGAACTCCCTATTGTATTATTGCTTACCCAAGTTTATCCCCAAAATGTACTAATTCAACCATATTGCATTAACATACGTGCGTATGCCTTGTATGTGTTGTGAGTGTATGTCTGTGTGTATGGTGGGGTGTTCGTGCATTTGTAGTTTTTGGTCGATAAAAAGTTTGCTTCTTTTCTGTTTCTATGGTATATTTGTTGCTTTTGCTTTTGTTGTCGTTGTTGTTGTTGTTGTAGACTTCTTTGATGCACGATTCTATTTTGGCCGTATGGCGTGTTGTGTATTTTGTTTGAAGATGTAACTGGTTTCTTTGAGGTGCGTTATTTTTGGAATGTAACTGGGGATGAATATTTTATGTTGCCTACGAGAAGGGGTTTAGGATGCGTACATAACCCCATACACACATACACATGTGTAATTATATATATACATATATATATATATATATATATATATATA
>NC_068989.1:92291826-92295046 GCF_001194135.2 Octopus bimaculoides
TATATATAGAGAGAGAGAGAGAGAGAGAGAGAAAGAGAGAGAGATAGATAGATAGATGTATATATGTGTGTGTGATGTGTATATATATAGTGAGGGAGAGAGAGAGAGAGAGAGAGAGATTGATAGAGAGATCGATATATAGATAGATGGATTGATAGATATAGATATCTATGTATAATGTGTGATGTGTGTGTGTATATATATGTATATATATATATGTATATATGTGTGTGTGTGTGAGTGCGTATGTGTTTGTGCGTGTGTGTGTGTGTGTGTGTGTATCGATAAACACATACTTACCCTTATGTATACTTTTAGTCGATTTCAGCTACTAATTTTTAAACCCGCTATCTATTTCATCAATCCCTTTGTTGATCCGCTATGTTATTGGGACATATGCACACCAGCACCGGTTATCAATTGATTGCGGGAGAAAAACACAAATGGAGGTAAACACATATACACACGACGAGCTTCTGTTAGCTTCCATCTACCAAATGCACTGAAAGCGCTATGGTCGGTCGGAGGCGAGAGTAGAAAACACTTGCCCATAGCGGCACACAGTGTGATGCACGGACTCATGTGGTTGGGAAGAAAACATCTTACCACACAGCCAATCCTGCACCTGTGCGAGGGTGTGTGCTTGTGGATTTGGTAGACGGGAAACTTGAAGAAGACCATGGTATATATATATATGTGTGTGTGTGTGTGTGTGTGTGTGTGTGTGTGCCTTCGTGTGTCTACCCACTATCGCTTGACAAACGATGCTGGTGAGTTTACGTCCGCTTAACTTAGCGGTTCGACAAAAAAACCGTTAGAATAAGTACTAGGATTACAAAGAATAAGTTCCGGGGTCGATTTGTTCGACTAAAGACGGTGTTCGGCATGACTGTAGTCAAATGACTGAGACAAGTAAAAGAATTGTTAAAAATTGATTAATAGCAACAGAAGTAGTATTACTACCAAAATGTAATGCTTACCCGCACTTAAAATTGGACGTTGTGTTAGAACACCAAATACTGCGTTATTAACCATAAGAGAATCTCTCATATGGACTTGTGGTGCATATAAGCACTCGTGTTTATAACGCTGGCGGGAGATAATCGTGCGCTGATACCGCCGGTACTGCTAGGTTACGCGATTTTGGCTTTGCTAGGCCTTGTCAGTGGTAGACGTCCGCAGCTAGACGTAGTAGCGATTTCTCCGTCAGCGATATATATATATATATATATATATATATATATATATATATATATATATATATATATATATATATATATATATATATAGAATCTCAGTGTCTATTCAAGCAATACTTTTCGCAACCTGTTGTAGTGAGTGTCACGACATCCCCTGCGAGAATAGACTTGACCGGAAGACTACAAATAGTAGCGGTCTGGGTGAGAGACAGAGAGTAGGCGTTAATCGCAGGATGTAGGAAGGTGTCGTTTTGGTAGTTCGTCGGAATATCGTTTGATGGTTCCTGCCCACAGTTCGTAGGCAGTTTGTTTGTTACGTTGTTGTTACCCTGTTTAGTTATATGATTATTGTTACCACACGGTTATAGATTAAACAATTGTCGTCATAAATAGTAGCGATGCTACAATAATTGGCGACAAGTAACTACGTTACAATACAAATGGGTAGAGAACTTATCAAAAATAATTAAAAGCGACAGAAACAATATTAATGTATACAGGATTATCTACATATCGTCCTCATTGTGTTAAATGCTGAACAAACCTGGCCTGTATGAGCATCATTATACTTTAATGAGTCTGATATCCTGTCATTTCGAGCTTCGAACTCGTTCAGTTATTTCAAATTTTGTTCCTCCCGGGTAATCATATCTGTTGGACGCTGATTAAGACAGATTAATACGATATTAGTGTCATCTAAGTGTAAACAAATTTGAGCAGCTGCAATTTTCCTCTCTTAGCTACAATCGTTGAATTTCAAATACATCCGATCAGAATGGCACAGAACTGTGTGTGTGTGTGTGTGTGTGTGCGAGTGCTACTACATGCATTCCGATATAGACGTGCATACATCTACGCATAGATAGATACATAGATACATATATATATGCATACATATTCATCTAGATACATATATACATAGATACACACACACACACACACACATATATATATATATACATATACATACATGCATATACACATATTAAAATGTGTGTGTGTGAACATAAATATATATATATATATATAAAATATATACATACATACATATATATATTCATATGTGTTTATAAAGAAATATATATTCATATATCTGTGTGTATGACTGTGTTTTTGTGTATATATATATATATATATGCATGTGCAGATAAATAGATAGATAGATAGATAGATAGATACATACATACATACATAAATGCATACATAGATATATACATAGATGCATATATACATAGTTACATATGTGTATATATATATATATATATATATATATATATATATATATATATATTCACATATGTGTATATGAGTGTATTTCTGTATATATGTATGTAGATAAAGATAGATAGATAAATAGATAGATAGATAGATAGATAGATACATGCATACATACAAACATAAATAGACAGATAGACGGACAGATAGATAGACAAATGCTTATGAATACCTACATCCGCACATTATGCGCGTACTTTAAAGCGTAGGTTGAATATCGACAAATTCAACGTTAATTTACGTGAGCAGAAACTCTTAAAGTCGACTAGAAAGCCATTTAGAAAAGCTATAAATTAGACAATGATGGTGCGTTTTCGTGTTGTAAATTTGCATATCCCTCGATGGTAGTCATAAATATGTATATTGAGACTTCTAGCTGTAGTTGGTAGTTGGTGGTTGGCAATTCTTTTCTTTATTGCAACGGTAAACCCCCAGAAAAATGGAGTTAGTTGAAAATCAACCATCTCATTATTTTTGTTGTGAAATGTGGTATGTGTATTATAATAACTGACTCTTATAGTGTTGTTTAGAGAATTCAGTCAATTTATTCATTGTTCTTTCAGAGAATTGGCCACCAGTGTAAAGACGATCGTATTCCGCTCTGTCTATCTCTTCGTTACCTCTATGTGTATTGACATATGCATGTATGTATATATGTATGTTTGTATGCATGAGTGTGCATGTATGCGGTACATATAACTTACGTATATAAGTGTGTATATATATATATATATATATATATATAT
>NC_068989.1:92295226-92297495 GCF_001194135.2 Octopus bimaculoides
GTGTGTGTGTGTGTGTGTGTGTGTGTGTGTGTGTGTGTGTGTGTGTGTGTGAGTCTGTTTTTGTCCCCCAGAACCCCTTGATAATCGGTGTAGGTGTCTTCACGACCCGCAACTTAATAGGTCGGCAAGAGAAGCAACAGAATAAATACCAAGCTTTACGAAGAATTTATAAGCACTGGGGGTTAATTTTTTAAACTAAAACCTTTAAGGTGTTGCGCCAGCATGACTGCAGTCGAAGGAGTGAAACAAGTAAAAGATGAAAGATATGCTGTTTCATCAATCTGAAACTATGGATCTGCAAAGACCAAGAACCTTTTCTCCGGGCATTTGTGAGACAATGTAATATGAAATAAACTTCGTCACTCAAAGTGTTACAGCGGTAACAGAACAACACTTTCACGTCTGTCATCAAATGATACTTCCACGTCTGTCATTAATATACTACGCATATTAATGCTGTTGAAAAATCATTGATTAATAAACCTATCATCCGATACAAAATTTCACAGAAATATAAGAATATTTACTGTGTAGCCTCTCATAAAATACAAATCAAAACAGAAGCACAGCAAACGGGATTTAAACTGAAAAAAATGAGCTGCTATTTATTACTGAACAGATTTAGATCCTCCAACGATGATTTTATTCGTCACTCTATCACCGCCTTTATTTATTGATGCCTACTCCAAAAAGTTCTCTCCAATATGCCACTGTCAATATTTCATTCACAAGATGAAGGCTGGAAAATCTTAAAATGTTATTAAACTTAAGAAAATACGTTTTAAAACTAAACATAAAGGACTACGAAAGAAATGGGAAATTATTCTAAATAAAAATGATTCAACTTGATCCAGGCCGTGTCTATAGAACAACATGTCTTGCATGACACATAATTTCCATTCCAACACGTTTGGGGATGATATAAATCTCTTCCTCTCAACTCGTTTTCAATATGGTTTCCAAGGATAAAGCAGCCATTTTGCTTTCCTCCGTTTCATAGCCGAGAGAAGATGACGGAAAATTATTGATGAAAATCTTAGAAGTGAAAATAAAGATTACTTTCAACACTCACACGCACGCTCACACACACTATCACACGCATATATATATATATATATATATATATATATATATATATATATATATATATATATATATATATATATATATATATATATATATAAGTTAGAATGTTATAACAGAATAGAATGTATTGCTACATTACAATTATTTTAGTCTCAAAAATGTATGGATTAACCGCAGGGTCTATTAAAGCAATGAGACTAAGTATTATGTGCTCATGTGACCTTTTTCAAAATTTATCCGCATGCATGCTGCTTTATTGCTTACTAAATATGCGCTTCCCGTGAATTTTCTGTTATGTAAATGCATAATAACGACATTTTTCGTGTGTGCCTTTAAATCGTTTTCTCTCGTCCGGAAACGAAATAGAGCGGCACTCTTAATAAGACACAAATGGTAAGCAAACATTTTTCACGCTGTTCTAGAATCGCTTTCTGGAAAGAGAGAGGCATTTGCTGCTTAATAATAGAGTTTATTATACTGCAACGATGAATTTATGTGAAATAAGGAGGTTACCTTTTGTGCGCATATATGTTTGTGTGTCTGTGTTTGTCCCCCACTCACCGTCGCTTGACAACCGATGCTGGTGTATTTACGTCCCCGTAACTTAACGGTTCAGCAAAACAGGCCGATGGAATAAATACTAGGCTTACAAAAAATAAGTCCTGGGGGCGATTTATTCGACTAAAGGTGGTGATCTAGAAACAAATAAAAGAGTAAAAGAGAATATATATGTGTGTGTGTGTCTGTGTGTGAAGACGTGTAGCTTAATGTTTAAGCTTTTTGGCTTACATTCTTAAGGCCGTGAGTTCAATCCCTGGCAACGTGTTGTGTCCTTGAGTAAGGCACTTTATTTCACGTTGCTCCAGTCCACTCAGCTGCGAAAAATGAGTTGTACCTGTATTTCAAAAGGGGCCAGTCTTATCACATTCTGTGTCATGCTGAATCTCCTTCTGAACTATGTTAATGTGACACGTGTCTGTGGAGTGCTCAATCACTAGCTCGCTAATTTCACTAGCAAGCTGTTCCGTTGATTTGGATCAAGTGGAACCCTAGTAGTGTTACGGACGGAGTGTTAGTTACACACACACACACACACACACACACACACACACACACACACACACACACACACACACACATATAGATAGATAGATGGATGTTTGTATGTGTATATATATATATA
>NC_068989.1:92297823-92299113 GCF_001194135.2 Octopus bimaculoides
ATATGCATATATACGGAGAATTCACAATAAACAAAAGACGAAGACAGGTGGTGTAGACAACAAACAGATGTATTAGTTATACGCTCGAGAAGTGAAAAAGTCTTTAACGTTTCAAGTCTATTCTCTTCGACAGAAAGAAACACAGAAAATAAAGAATGTATAGTGGCTATATATATATATATATATATATATATATATATATAAGACGTCCGTGTGTTTATTTGTGTTGTGTTTTTGTCTATGTACATATGCGGTCTTATATGCTTATATACATGCATATAGACTCACGCATTTAACACTCACATACACACATACGAACATAGAGGTAGATAGATAGATAACGTAAACCTTAAGCAATCGAATATTTTGAAGCAGAAACTACTTATAAAATGCTAAGAAAGAGAGAAACAGCGAGGAAGAAATTGAAAGATAAAGCGAGAGTGAGAGAAAGAGAGTGTGAGAGAAAGAGAGAGAGACTGTGTGTGAGAATGAGAGAGTGAGAGAAAGAGAGAGATTGTGTGTGAGAAAGAGAAGGAGAGAGAGTGAGAGAAAGAGAGAGAGAAGGAGAGAGGTGTTTGTTAGTGTATCTGTATTTGGGTGGCGGCGCGTGTGCTGGTGCTTGTGTTTGCATTTAGATACGCGTTTGCTGAAGAATTTACAGCAATGGAATATAAACAAAGAAATGAGAAGACAGAGACAAACACTGACAGAGACAAGTGAAAGCAATCAAAATGGCCGGATGCCAGATTGAAATCCATGGTAAGGCTCAAACAATCGCCGCTCTTATTCAATTGTTACTTGAAATGATAATGTCAGATTTTAGTTTCAATCAAGAGGTTCACAATTGTCATGGAGCAAATAGTTATACAATAGAGTAACATACAAATCATTTATATAATGTAAATGCATATAGCCAAGTGTTTCTGCCTAAATGTGTTAATTATTATTAGTAAAGTGGTGGTGGCAATGTTGGCGGGGCCGTCACATATTAGAGTGAATCTGTATGAGGAAACGTGTTTCCGTGTGAGAGATTATGTATTTGAATGTTTGTGTGAGTGTTTTCGGGTGTGAGTGCTGTACTGCGGGCGCATGTTGGCGTGCGTGTGTCTAGTAAGCAGGATAGGAACTTTACCATAATATTTCTATATTTCTAGTGGTTTTATAAGTGCCGAACAGAGGATATACATTTAAGTATAGTGGTTTCTTTTTTCGTTTTTGTTTACCAATCTTTCTTTCTGGATTAAGTTGAAATACTTAGACAATGACGATAGTATATATATATATATATAT
>NC_068989.1:92299276-92307811 GCF_001194135.2 Octopus bimaculoides
ATATATATGGAAGTAAGTGTATATGTGTGTATATATATTCAGATGATACGAACGTATGTCGTTGTGTGTCGTTATAAATGTGTGTTTGTGTGACTGGATGCATACGTATAGGGACTTCTGCATTTGTAAACTGATATAAATTTATGAATATATATACACGCATGTCTTTGTCTGTGTGCTTTTATGTATACCTGTCGTTCGTGCATTTGTATGTGAGAGAGAATGAGCGAGAAAGAGAAGAAGAGAGAGAGAAAGTTTCAGAATGATTTAAATGAAAACATAATTACTTGAATATATTACAGTATAAACTTTCAACAAAGGACGTATTGTTGTGGATTATTTAGGGTTTCGACTCTACACACACACACACACACACACACACACACACACACACACACACACACACACACACACACACACACACACACACACGTCCACCGGCCTACACACATATACATGCAAACACAGGTGCATACACGCATACACAAACATCTCATTAATTAGATGGTGTGGTTGGGGGGAAAAAGCCGCTCAAGATTTGATAATTAGTATTTCATCATAAAGGTTGCCTTATTGTCATGACTGTATTACTTACATCGCAATCGGCGTACTTCAGCGATTTCTCAATAGGTGGCAGCATTTAAACACTACAGGAGTACTAGAATACTGACGAGTGTTTGTCTCTGAGTGTTTGGTAAAGTAGTAATGGTGCATTCTATTAAGCATTTCAAGTATGTTTGCTTTGGAGGAAAACGTAGAAAATGAACTCCGTCAAATTGACTTGACACATGCTGACGAAGTATTTCTTATTTGGTGAACGAAACTTAATTTACAGCCACCATATTGGTTTCACATTATGGCACAGGGCCAGCAATTTCAGGGAAAGTGTAAGTCGATGACATCGAACCTAGTGCATGTGTGTGTAGTTTAATAACACCTATAAGTGCTTTTTCCATTCACCAAAGTGAATGGAGCCTTGGCCATGAGGAACTGATGTCGTCAAACGGTATCCAACTTTCATCGGGAGTTCGAACTTCAACCGTAACACCCTCCCGTTGGTGGGTCAGCAGATGTGGCCAAGTCACTACTGTTCATTTCCTCCTAGCTTCCAGCTTAACTATTCTCTCTTACTCCAAAACCGACAAGAGGTTCTTTCAGCTGCCTCTCCCATCCTGCGCACAGCAACCCTTCGCTCCTTACCTCTCACTCCAATTGCTGTAAGAAATCGGAATGCTTACATGCTCCACGCCGACTGCGCAGGGGATCCCCTACAGCCAATCTCGACTGGGGAAAAGCCATACTTGCCATCCCTTCCCCCTGCATTTCTACAGAAGGCATCATGTTGAGGTCTTGGTCCAGTTGTTGCCATTTCTTTGTTTCATCCATCATGGGCCATTTGATTCGTTCTATCGCTGGCTGGCATTGGCTTTCTCGTGTGGTATTGGGTGGGCTGCTCATCTTGATGACTTGAAGTGAAACAGATATTGAGAGACTTCCAGTCCTGTTGGCTGCTTACTGCCTGGATTTCTCCTGCGTCTCACCAGGTGTTATCACTGTGTGCTGCACCTGTTCCTCCTCTTCTCCACAGACGGACCTAACTCGGTTTATCTTGAGCCCTTTCTCATTCTTGCATATCTATCCGCAGTGACACTTTGCTTCCAATACCTCCCCAACTACTGATATTTCGTCGGTGGTACAACTGAAAACTGCCACTGCGACTCTTCCTTCCCACTGTCAGACCTGGATCGTTGTCTCTTCAGCCCTTTTTCATTCTTGCAGATCTTTTCACAGAGATATTTCTCTCCCACTATCTTTCCAGTTAAAGGTGACTGGAGCTGCATCTGCGTCCGTAAAACTTAAAACTTTTATTGTCGTTACCGTTGGATCTGTCCAGTTGAGTCTATCATTCTCCCACCCCGTCGCGGAAGACTCTGGGGTATCACAACTACTTTGTTATCTCCCCTTCTTCCTGGCTATCTTGTGTGACCCCTCTGTCCGGCATTCGCCATGATAGATCGCTAGCCACTATACCCTTTTCTATTTTCTCGCCCCGTTTATTTCTGTGGTCCTTTCTGTCGAAGAGCGTAGGTTCGAAACGGAAAAGACTTTCTCACATCCCGAGCGTTAAGTTGATACATCTGTGTGTTTACACACCCGTCTTCGTCTTTTTTTTTGTTTTTTATTTGTAAATTCTCACTATATATATATATATATGAGTTCAGCAAAAATTTAGATTCAGATGAATATGGTACTTAAGTTGAGGCACCAGAATTTAGTACGGTATTATCCATACAATTTCGAAATAAGGTGATTAGAATCAAAATCAGCAACAAGGATATCCAGAGGTAATGCAGTACTGCATTACCTCTGGATATCTTTGCTTATTTTGATATATATATATATATATATATATATATATATATATATATATATATATATATATACATATATACATATACGTACCTCTCTCTCTCTATCTGTGTGTGTGTATATATATATATATATATATATATATATATACACATACATACACACATACATATACGTACCTTTCTCTCTATGTGTGTGTGTATATATATATATGTATGTATGTATGTATGAAGGACACATTATACACTGGGAACATGGCAATATTAAAGAGCCATAGAATATACTTAATGATGAGTACATTTTATGATGACAGAACTAGGGCTATGCACTAACAAAAATATTTTTATTTTATGAAGCAGTATGAATGAATTTCTCATAGATGTAACCAAGTTTGCTTAATTCAAAATCTGTCATTCAATAGAATTTTGTTTTTATCATTAATTTCTAATATTAATTAATTTCGTGACGCCAGTTTAATTATCTTAAATAGTTACTATTGAGTGGTACAGGTTTCCGATGTCAAAGATGTCATTAACTTGCAGATTTGATTTTAAATTCTCCTGTGAAAAGAAAAATTAGGAAATGAGTGAATTGTTTGACAGCATTATGCTTAATAGAGATACAATACGCGCTGAAGAAATGCACATGTTAATAGAAACATTCTCACCGAATTGTCATGGTACTTACAGTGACTGATATATTTCATACATGTCGAATTCTTCATTCGGTTGAAAAAATATTTATAACATATCATACAATGTGTGTGTATATATATATATATATATATATATATATATATATATATATATATTATACATCCACTATCTTTCCGTATATCTCGCGCCAAATGTATATGTGTGTCTTTCTATATATGCATAGCTTGGTCTATCCATCTATCTATCTATATGTCTGTCTGTCTATCTAATTATCTAACTATCTATCTATCTGTCTGTCTATATATCTATCTATCTCTCAGTCTACCTATCCGTCCATCCATCCATCCATCTATCTGTATATGTATGTAAATAAACACGCACACGCATATATGCATTTATAGATAGATACATACATACATACATTTATATATGTATATACACAATATAGATATAACGAAATTCCTACACGTAAACACATTCATGTTAGTATCAGTGTGTGTTACACACACAGCCCCCCCCCCTATATGTGTGTGTGTGTGTGTGTCCTTGTATGCAACTTTTAGTGAGATAAATAGTGATATGTTTTGGTTGGTTTGATCGCCTCAAACCACTAAATCTTTATTCTCTCCAGTGCCACTGTGAACGGTACATCATTTGCACAATGTGGAGAATATAGCAACAGCTTTGCCAAAATGACCTTAACATTAGATTCAACGTTCATCCACGTCTCGTACAACGTAATATATTCTCCCTACACATTCAGGGTCACAACACATAAATTCACTGCAACATTTTTTCCCCTCACCATGCGCTGCTCTCTTTAACATGATTCGAAAACAATCCAAGAACAGGATCTCATCTCCTTCAAACGAAGCCTGGACAAATTTCTTCAAGATTACAGACGACAACTCCATAATTGAATGGGCCATGATATTACAAAACTTGACTTAAAAATGAACCAACAAATCCTATCAGGCGGTGTTATAAAGTTAGTCAATCTTTGGCCGAAACATATCTAACCTATCTAAGTTATCATCGAGAAAAGCGCTGCTCTACTAACAAAGATCTTGAATATTTCTTTGTTTCTGACAATCCGTTATCACATTCACCGTTAAAAGTACAATAAAACAAGAGTTACTTCACTGGATACCAACAATGCTATTCTTTACAAATTCCATTACGAATTGCATGATATTAATAATAAATTTGTTAATAAATAAATAATGTACCTTAGAGATTTAAGCGTTTGAGACAGGTGTATGTCTGATAAAAGATCGTTTCGTTTCTGCGTAGATTAAAAAAATTAACTCTTTCTAATCTTAAAGATTTATACGATAAGTACCGAACAGTCATATAAATGGGGGTTATTTTGCTGATCTGAGAAATATATAATGGTGGTTTTGGTAATGTGCTGTGTACTGTTTAAAAATCCTCTTCGTATGCATGCCTCAAACTGTGCCGGGACAAGGAAGTTCTTGGCAGTTATCTCCGCCAGCTACAAACAGTGGTTAGTACTTCATCGAATCATACTCCACCGTCTAAGATACAGTCAGAATAGAAAACATATTGAAGTCAGGTTTTGCCTCAGAAAAACAGAAAAAGTTGCATGATGAAAGCTGGATTAAATTTTGAACATATTCCTGTTGGGAATCACAAGTAAAACTCTCTCGATACATTTCCTGTCATATCTTCTACGAATTGTGTAAAAATTAATTCCAGTAATTTTTTTTAATGCTTTTCTTAAATGTTTTCTAATTTCACAAAAGAAAAAAAAAAAGAGACAATTTTGTATTCCAACACTTTTTCTTGTTTGTGTGAATTAAGAAATAATAGAAAGATTTGATGTGAACAAGAAATCACAACATCGTCATGGACATCATCACCACCAACAGTAACGAGAAATATAACAATAATAATGATGATAATAGTAATCATTTCTAATTTTATCACGAGACCAGCAAATGTGTGGGAGGAGAATAGTCAATTATCTTGACTTCAGTGATCAATTGGTATTTAGTTTATCAATCCCAAAAGCACTGAAAAGCAACTCCCAACGTGAAGGCAAACAAAATACCGCGAGGCATTTTGCCCGGCGGGCTTAAGATTCTGCCAACACGCCAGTAATAATGATAATTATAATAATTAACGGTGAAAGAAGAAACATGCCAGAATATTTGGTAAACAGCAAAGAAGCCCTACTACAGTATGTTGCTAGTGCGGGAGTTAACAAAAATGGTTAGCTTGGGATGTGAAGCAGTTGTGGTCGGTGAAAAAGGTGGTAGTAGTACTAATAATTGTCGGAGCCCTGGGAACAGTGAGTAAAAATCTCGAGAAGTACATGGAACAAATAGAGGCTGCAATAAAGGAGCACTTGCAGAAAACAGCACTGCTTGGAACCGCTCGAATACTCCGGAAGGTGCTCGAAAAATAAGAGGTGTTACCTTTGTTCACTGGTAGTGTCAGCTGTTCACTACCGGCCTTCACTGGACGATACCTCAACTTCAATTCCCACTGTCCACACAGTACAAAGAAAGCAATTGCTAAGTGCCTAAAACATCGAGCAAAGACTATAAGTAGCGATCGTGATACACACCACGAAGAAATGATCTGTTAAGTAACAACTACCCCAAAAGTATATTATCCATTCCAATTATGAAGAAAAGAGAGAATGAAACCAATAAACTGTATACAGTCTGTCTACCCTATGTGAAAGGCCTCTCCGAAAAGATACAAAATATATGCAGCCCATATGACACCAGGACAGTATTCAAGAGTAATACAACACTTCGCAAATATCTCCTTCGGGTAAAAACCACCAATAGAAGAGAATGTGACCAAAGACTGCGTGTACTCCATCCCATGCAGCTGTGGTAGGTTATACAAAGGCGAAACATGTCGCCCCCTCAAAATAAGTGTAGAGGAACATCGCAAAGCTGTTACAAGAGGAGATATTGATAAATCGGTTATAGTTGATCATGTATGGAAAAATGGAGACCACCTCCCCCTGTGGGATGAAGTTAAAATAACAGACAGAGAACACCAGTGGAAAATACGAAAACTAAAAGAAGCATCACATATGCTAGGACACAACAACCTCCTAAGCAGACTGAGTGCAGATATGAATAGCATATGGGAACCGGTATTAAGGAAGGATAGGCAAATATTAGATTTATAAACCCTAAAATTCACTCCATAATTGCCCACGGGCATATGACGTAGAGGTTAAGAGCGCGGGCTACTAACCCTAAGAGTCTGAGTTCGATTCTAGAAAGTGACCTGAATAATAATAATAATAATAATAACAACAACAACATCGAATAAAACCTTAGGAATGAGAACCCAGGTTCGAAATTTCCCCAAGACACTTGATGAATTCTGGAGGGTATATCAGCCGAAACGTTGTGTTAACAACAAACAAGATGAGGACAAATATCCGTCAAATGTAAATAATGTATAATTCATTTTAAACTGGAAAATTTATAGAAGGGTTTTGTAACTCGATGCCATCAACCATAGTACGTGACTAGCATTTTGTTTTATCGATTCCGATACGACGAAAGGCAAGGTTGACCTAAGCAAGATTTAGACTTAGAATGTAAAGCACTGGAAGAAATGCTGCTAAGCATTTTGTGTGATGCTCTACCGATTCTCCCAGCGCCCTGCACTAATTGATGATGATAATGAAATGGACAAGGAGGAGGAGGAGGACTATGACGACGACAAGAATGATGGCGATGATGGTGATGGCGGTGGTGGTGATGGTGTTAATATTTGTGGTGATGGTGGTGGTGGTTGTGATTATGATGGTGGTGATGATGATAATAATGATATAGTGATGATGACGGTGTTGCTGATGATGTCGATTCATGAAGACAATGATGATGTGAGACGTGCTCCATCAGAGGGGACGTTGGCTTAAGCCAACAATATCACCACCAGCACTAACAACAAAAAACGACAACAACAACAACAACAACTTAATCCGAAGCGATATGTTAATCGAGAAGACAGAAGAGAACTTCACCAAAATTCACAACGATCCAATCAGGAGAGAAAAACCGCCGATAACGAATAAAATGACTTTCACCAAACTGACTTATTATGACTTTACCGCCTTACATACACCCACACACACATAAGCACACACAAACACACACACGTATAGACACGCAAACACACATACATACACATATATATGCCATAAAGCCAAAGACAGTGAAACAAGAAGTGTCATGTGATTTAGAAAACGGAAAGAAAAATGGTAAGGTATTGCTTTAAGGAACATCAAAACTATTTGCGATAACGCCATATTATTTCTCGTCGTTACGACGACGCATTTTCATGGAAACAACAAGTAGAAAATTACGCAAAAAGGTACCATTAAAAGACAAAGCTTTCATTCACACGCACGCATACACAGACAGAGACACACACAGAGACAAACAAATATACACATACAAACACACACACGCAGAAATACAAACACTCACACACACACACACGCAGCCACAGTATACATATGTACACATGCAGGTTTATCTGAAAGTGTATAGACTTTTAAGTATATATGTGTATGTGTATATATATGCGTAAACAGTCATAAATAGTATATATTCATCTGTGTACACACACACACACACACACACATGCATGCATATTTATGCGTATGCATGTGTATGTATATGCATATATACACACATTTACATATATGCATACACACATATATATATATTCATATATATATGTATGTACCTATATGTATATATATATAATATACATATATATATTTGTATATATGTGTGTGTATATATATATATACATATATATTACATACGTATATATATATACATATCTATATAAATATATGCATACACACACACACACCTATATATATATATATATATATATATATATATATATATATATATATATATATATATATATATATATATAAATATTTAACATATGTATATATATGTACATCGCAGTTTACTTTGCGTCGTTCTTTATACAGAAATATTCGACCAAACATTTCCAATCTGTTCCAACATGTAGCAAATCCAAACAATCTGTTGATTTCTTCTGGACATTATTAGAATGACGAAATTGTTGGCTTTATGTCTTTTTTTTTTCTCCTATTTGCCATTTTTTTTATTTTGTTGTTATCACTCTTGTAATTGTTGATTTTGGCATTGGTTGTGAAGTGAATGTAGTGTTGACACTAGTATTGGCGGTGGTTGAGGTAGTGTTGGTGATAGTGGTATTGGTGATGGTACTGCTATCAGCAATGACAGAGGAGTCTCACGGTGGCGGTGGTAGTTGTGTGGTGTTGGTGGAGATTTGGGTTTTCATTCTCCTGTTTATTTGTTGTTTAAAATGTTTAGAGGAAAGGTTTTCGTTTATATGGAATCGCAAGAAATTGGTTTCAGATCAAGAGAGATAAGGCTTAATGTAAACACACAAACACGTTTATATATATATATATATATATATATATATATATATATAT
>NC_068989.1:92313576-92316373 GCF_001194135.2 Octopus bimaculoides
GTGTGTGTGTGTGTGTGTGTGTGTGTGTGTGTGTGTGTGTGGGTGTATATATATATATATACCTGAAAACAATGATGTTGCATTAAAGACTCCGATACATAATTTAAACACTTAAACCTTATAATTACCAGTTCCATACCGGGGTCGATCTAATCGATTTCCCCCACCTACAAAAAGCAAAAAAAAAAAAAAAAAAATTCGGTCCTTGTACCTAGAGTAGAAAAGAATTTATGCAATTGCTTAGCGCGAAGGATCATACACCGCTGTACAAGTTTACACATTAGTATCAACTAATGCTCTACTGCTCATACAGGATGTCATGCGTAAAGATACAATTATACTAACGCGGAAGAATTAACACCATACACTCACCATATTTCTCCTGTGCACGTCGACTCTATAATGAATGGAAACATTATGAATATCAAATGAACGCACAGTAACGTCTGCCATATAAATTCTGCGAAAGTATATTTATATTAGCAAGGAAAAGATTTGGATGAAACCACAGAGCGCAACCTCACACACTCTCTCTTCATCTACTCCTTACATATATCCTCTATACAGCCTAAAATACTGAACATGCTCTATTATGAAATATTGACTCTCTTGCAGGACAATATTCGGGCAAACAATTGGTATAATGGTAGGCTGAAGAACAAAGGAATATGTACGAAACAGATTAACATAGGTACAAGGAACAGGGAGCGCTGTGTCGACAAATGTATCAAAATGCATACGTGTATATTTACATACAAAACAATAGGCAAGAAAACCACAGGCGATAAAGATACTATCTCCGAAATGTGGCGACACTCTTTTAAGTATATATACATATATATTTATATATGTATGTATAGATATAGATAGATAGATAGATAGATAGATAGATAGATAGATAGATAGATAGATAGATATTCTTCCTTCGACACAGGTTCATTAATGCTTTACTCTCACATGATGCGTAATCACACGAAATCTCATGCCTCACTCTTGTCATTCAAAAGTCAAACCTGTTATTCAATATCGAAACACCGATCGAATAATTACGATCGAACAGGGTAAACAAGAGAGACAGAGACAGACAAAACCAAGGAAAATGAACGCAAAACATGCAGGCAGTTAGATGATACAAAAAAGGGACAACAGAACATCCAGAAAGATGGGACAAAAAAAAAAAACAAGGACGGATCATTCGGAGTTTTCTTTCCTCAGTCGAGTTCCAGATTATCTTTGCAATTTCGGCTGGTTATACTCGAGATTGCTCCGATCTGGCCAGTCCCAAGGAAAAACTAACCTAAGAGCACTAGATTACTTGGAAGAAAGCAGCGAATGTATACGAAAACAAGGACGGGTAAAAAACGGAGAAATGGTACACAAATGCAACTAGCAGGACATTAACAACAGGTGTCTTTCGACTAAGGGCGAATTAGATTAAACTGGCGTGTGTGGAAGTGAATGCTTACGGCAGGGACATAAGAGATAACAGGCATGGGAAGGAATATAGATGTTGCACGGATTGTAGTCGAACCAGGAAAGAAAGGTCAGGCTTGGCTGAACACCGGTCACATGGAGAGAGAGGAGAGAAGTAGAGGCAGAGGGATAGAAGAATTAGGGAGGGATGAGAAAAAAAAGAAAAGAGACTGAGTGAAGTGAACGAGGAGGGAAGGTGAGAATGAAGAGAAGGCCAGGAAATGTGAGAGAAGGGGAACGAAAGAAAGAAGAGTGGAAAGAGTGAAGTAAGTGTGAAGGGGCTGATAGAAAGAAATATATATATATATATATATATATATATATATATATATATATATACAAACACACTCGTGAGTTTTCTCCATCGGAATTGGTTCAAGCGAAATAATTTACTTTTAAATGTGATACACTTTTTGAATTTAAAACATACATTTTGAAAGTACATATAATATTTGTTTGAATAGATGAGGTTATTTTGTTATATATTTTATTCGTGTGTGGCTTGTGTCTATGTACAAAAGCATTTAGCAAAATATTTCTAAACACAGTCACATGTTTATAGCTTCTCTATACCACGAAGATTCATTAATGAATGATTAGCAATATTGACAACACGTGCAATGAAATATATGATGTGTGATCAGTTATGTTCCCCAGGAGTGTTAACCACGAAATTGGACAGAAATACGAAGAACTAAAAATGAAAAAAGAATCAAACCTCATGTTCCCGTTAACGAATAGGCATTTTTAGAAGAACGTAGTCACTCCTACGCATTCTTATGTACTTGCATTCAAAAAGATGTATAACACACACACGTACGCATACACACAAACACAAACATTCATGTATAAATGTATACCTACATGCGTACATACATACACACATATATATGTATACAAATGCATATACACACATGTATACAAATGCATATACACACACATATGTATACAAATGCATGCACACACACACACACATATATATACAGACAAATATGAGCGTATATATATGCACATATACACACATACAAAAGCAAACAATCATTTCACGGGCACACACACACCCACACACACACGTGAGCATAAAGTGTAAAAGGTGAACAAAACGTTATGTATAAGCATTTCAACGTGTGTATACACTTAATTGTACAATATTATGGAGGTTAGTGCATGAAGATATTAGAGTCACACACGCACGCACACACACTCACACAAGCATACACTCACACACACACATACATACACACACGCACGCAAGCACGTACGTACGCAAGCACACACTTACAGAAATATATATATGCGCATATACATACTCAGTAGATGCATA
>NC_068989.1:92316537-92318013 GCF_001194135.2 Octopus bimaculoides
GACAATATCAACTTTGTGCCTTCTCTTTCATGTTCTCCCGGGTAATATCATGGCTACAATAAAATTCAAACCACGTCAACCTATAAATCCAGTATTATTCCCCGTCATCACATATAAAATATAGCATATCTTTCATACAAATTATATGCTGAAGGCTCCGTATAGACACACAGACAGACACACACACACACACACATATATATGTATATATATAGAGAGAGAGAATTCACAAAGAAATAAATTACGAAGACAGGTGGTGTAGACAACAAACAGATATATTAGTTTAACGCTCGGGAAGTGAAAAAGTCTTTAACGTTTCGAGCCTACGCTCTTCCACAGAAAGGAACACAAAAAGAAACAAGAAGAGAAAAAAATAGAATGTGTAGTGGCTAGCAATCTATCATGACGAATGCAGGATAGAGGGGTCAAACAGGCGAGCTAGGAAGAAGGGGAGATAATAAAGTAGTGGTGATCCCAAAACGGGAATTTACAATAAGACAAAATAAAAGACAAAGTCGGGTGTGTAAACAGGAAACATGTATTAGATTAGCGATCGTGATGCGAGAAAGTCTTTTACGTTTCGAGCCTACGCTCTTTACATATATATATATATATATGTATATATATATATATATATATATATATATATATATATATATATATATATATACAAACAGACAGACGTACATGTATGTATGTATATGTGTATGATTGAAAAAATGATAACTGCGTGAAGCGATTTACAACATTTGCTGCATTTGCTATTACGCATTTAGGCCACAGTGGAAAAATTGAAGGGAAAAAATACGATGAACTGCATTTCGTGAGGCAATAACTTTTGCTACCTTTGCTCTCTATATCATACGCAGAAATACTACTAAGTGCAGCAGTAAAAAAAAAAAAAAAAACACTGGAATGATGATACACAATGTGAAGTAGAAAACTCTTCAGTAGAGGCCGTACACCCAACGGAACTCTCAGGAATTACTATAAGAAATATATGTATATATAAATATATATTTATATACATTTGGGTACATATATATATATATATGAAATACACTACACATATCTATTCGTGTATAAAAACATACGCACATACATTATATATATATTTATAAGAATCAATTTCTTCCGGCCTTCGTTTTTCCCTCGCGCCAATCATTTTATGGTTTCGTCCATATATTTCATGGTGAAACTGTATTCCAGCAGATGTTGAGCATATCGTTTCGAAATATGATAACCTGTTCCTCATGGCCTTTGTTATTGGCAGATATGCCAGATGTCCTATAAAAACCATATTATGTTCCTATATTCATTTCATTGATGGTAATATTCAAACTACTGGTATGCTTCCCTATCTTGTGTTTAACTTCCATCCTTTTCTCTATAAATCACTTTCTTTTTCCCTTTTCATCCCTTCTCTTTTTCCCTATCTGTATATATATATATATATATATATATATATATATATAT
>NC_068989.1:92318127-92325848 GCF_001194135.2 Octopus bimaculoides
TATATATATATATATATATATATATATATATATATATATATATCCATATATATGTATATATATATAAATATACATATATATGTATATATACATACATCTGAAAGCGCATGGCTCACTGGTTACAGCGTCATGCTTACGATCATGAGGTTGTGAGTTCGATTCCCGGAGGAGGCTATGTGTTGTGTTCTTGAGCAAGACACTTTATTTCATGATGCTCCAGTTAACTCAGTAGACATGAGTTGCGACATCTCGTATTTCGAGCATTTAACATATATACCTTTCTAGCTAACTGGCAAGATATATATATAGATAGATAGATAGATAGATATACATGCTGACATACATACATTTCTCTTTCTGTAATGTTTAATTTTTTGCAAAAACATAGCACACACATACAAATTCACGCACATGCTTATATACATACAAGCATGTAGAAGTGCGAGTGCGCACATGTATTCGTGTTTCTCGTTCGTGAACGGTTGTAGTATTGTTAGAGAATCCGACTAAAAATATTAGCTGAATTTTATTTATTTAGTTTGTTTTTCAGTTACTTACATTCAGTCCACAACTATTTAAGCTTTACATGTTATCCTCCTGTTGTCACCGACAAAATGTACCAGCACCACTCCCTAAATGGGAGCAATGGCCCTACTAAAAATCCAGTGGGTGGTATGGATAAGATTTAAATTGGTTAGATAAGTGGTTAGGACAGCGGACTCGCGGTCGTAGGACCGCGGTTTCGATTCCCAGGCCGGGCGTTATAAGTGTTTATTTAGCGAAAACACCTAAAAGCTCCACGAGGCTCCGACAGGGGGTGGGGTGGTGAACCCTGCTGTACTCTTTAACACCAACTTTCTCTCACTCTTCCTGTTTCTGTTGTACTTGTGTATCAAAGAGGCCAGCTTTGTCGCACTCTGTATCACGCTGAATCTCCCAGAGAACTACGTTAAAGGTACAAGTGTCTGTGGAGTGCTCAGCCACTTGCACGTTAGTTTCAGGAGTTGATTGGATCAACTGGAACCCTCGACACGAATTAACTGTAGCTTAATGCAAAAGGTTTTCCCTGATGATCTGTTTCTGGTTGAACATCTAAATTTATTTGGAACCCCTACTGTAGGGCCCCAAACAACCAGAATGGTAAATCATTCAGAGAAACCATATTATATACATTCGTATATATATTCGTACATACACACACATGTATGTATGAATATATATGTGTAGATATTTATACATATATTTAGACCGGTGGAACTGGAAGTAGATAAGGCTTTGAGGGAAAATATTGAGTTAATATATCTGTTAGATTTTAAATATTGAAAACTGGCTGCTGGGACAGTTTTCAATATTTCGATGTCCAGCCTTAAAAATGATTATATTACATGTCTCTCAAAATTTCTAAACTCTTCAGAGGAAAACGATAGATAGATAGATATATTTACACATATACACACGTTCATATATATACATACATTAATATATATGCATATGTGTGTTTGTGCGTGTGTTTATTTGCATCTTTTATATATATTTAGCAAACAATTACTTCCAATTTTTCCTTTTAGCCTTGATGACTTGAATTATTTTACTTTATGTTCTCATCTTTTATGGTGAAATTGTCTTCCAGCTGATGTTAAGCATACCACATCGAAATATGATAACCTGTTCCTCATGGCCTTTGTTATTGACAGATATGCCAGATGTCCTATAAAAAACCATATTATGTTCCTATATTCATTTCATTGATGTTAATATCCAAAGTATTGCTATGATTCCAGTACTCTCGACTTGCCCCACTCTTTTTTAATATCACTAGCTTTCTTTCGTTCTCTCCTTCTCTCATTCACATTTCTCCTTCTCTCTTTCTTTTCTTCTATATTTCTGTCATACTTCCTATCACCAACTCATTGTTATTTTCTTTTCTTCGCTTATAATGTATAAACGGTTATGAATGTGTGTAAGGTGTATATACGTATGTATATATATATATATATATATATATATATTATATATATATATGTGTGTGTGTGTGTGTGTGTGTGTATACACACACACACACACATACACATATATATATAATATATATATATATACAGTATAAACATATTTATATGCATGTGTGTGTTTATGCATACCTGCTTAAAACTGTCTGTAGAGCTTTCGATGGTAAAATCGTTAGAACAGTGGACAAAATACCTTCCGGTACTTATTCCGACTATTCACTTTCTGATATTCAATTCTACATTACACTCGCATACGCACAACACACACACACACACACACAACACGTACTTCACATAATAATATACACATATATGCATATATAATAAATGTGTCCGCGTCTGTACGTGTGTGTGTATCTATCATATACATACATATATATATATATATGTAAATGCATATATGCTTATATACATGCATATAAATATATATCCATATATACATATGTGTATGTATATGTGTGACTATGTGTCTGTGTTTGTACGTAAATTTTCCCAAAAAACGCATACGCAAACTTTTTAAATATCGTGTATTTTATGTCCATGTTGTAAGCGCGTGAGATCATACATATGTGTGCGTGCGCGTATTTTCCTGTAGAACTGTCGCAACTGAAATCATTAGAACTTAAGACAAAATAACTTGCAATATTCATTCAATTGCGTTTCCACTTTGTGTTTCCATTATTTATTGGTTCAAATTCTACATGGGGAAACAAACTATACCAGTAGTAATCAGACACTCGGCCGATCTATGCGAAAATCAGAATAGGACCCGAAAGTATACTTACATTTTCTTCAATGTACTTTTATTAAATCATAAAAAGAAACTAGCATTAAGAGTCCATGGCCCTTTCATTCAGCAACAACATTCGTGTAGATGCGCCTAGCTTGCTTTGTTAGTATCTGCTGGTCTTTTAGGCAATCTTATTTGAGACTGCACTTTGAAGCAGGACACATTACTATCTCTTCATCTTTTCTACTATAAGCACATGGTCTGAAATTTGAAAGAGGAGGTAGTCGATTACATCGACCCCAGGACTCAACTGGTACTTAATTTATCGACCAAGAAAGGATGAAATACTCAAAGTCGACCTCGGCGGAATTTGAACTCAGAACGTAGAGACGGCGGAAATTCGGCTAAGCATTTCGCTCGGCGTGTAAACGATTCTGCCAGCTCATCGGCTTGACCCATACATAATAATAAAACAAGACATTCTGAGGGCAAGTTCCAGAAACTAAGCCCGAAGTACGTATTTCAAAAAGAGAGAAAAAAAAACAAAAAAAAAACGCTATTTCTATGTTGATGTTGTTTGGCATATATCCCGTAAATGAGAGGTGGATAAATAAAGATCGATAATGTAAGTATGAGACAGAAATAAATACGGAAGTCGATAAATTCAATATGAGACATTAAAATATTTGCGACAGTATGCCGGTACATCGAATTCCGAATCCCAGGAGGGAAGAAACTAAATGTAGAGCTAACATACATACATGTCCGCGCGCATACACATATGTGACAGACACCAAAACACATGTGCACACACACATACACACACACACACACACACACACATTGCTTTGTTCTTTTACTTGTTTCAGTCATTTGTCTGTAGCACTGACTTTCGTCGAAAAATCGCCCCCAGGACTAGTTCTTTGTGAGCTTAGTATTTATTCTATCGGCTTCTTTTGCTGAAACGTTACGTTAAAGAGACGTACACACACCAACATCGGTTAGCAAGCGATAGTGGGAGGATAAACACAGACACACAAATACACACACACACATATATACATGCATATATATGTGTGTGTGTGTGTGTGTGTGTGTGTGTGTGTGTGTGTGTGTAGTTGGGTAGCAACTCTTTACCACACAGTCACGCCTGTTTCTTTTTCACCATGTTATATATGCAAACTAACTTTAAACACACGTGTTTCTCGGCATATATTGTTAGTGTACATATTTATTTAAGTCTACAAGCTAATGTCTGACAATGACCTCAAAATTTCTCCTTGCACACATTTATCAGACATTTGATGAAGGCAAGCAAGGTGAAACACTGGACTCACTGTCAACCTTTCCGTTGTCAAAATTAATGTATATCAGTATGGGTATGCACAAACATACCCACACACACGCGCATACACACAGAGGCATATATGCATATTTACATGCATATGCATCTGTGCCAATATAAATGTACATAAATATATATATATATATTTATGTGCATATATATGTGTGTGTGTATGTATGTATATATATGTACATATTTATATATACATACTTATAGACTATATGCATAAATGTACATGCAGAGAGAGAAACAAAGAGAGGTAGAGAAACAAACAGACACACAGAAATGGAAGGTGAGAGAGAGAGAGGAGTGTTGTGCACATAGATAGATAGATAGATAGATAGATAGATAGATAGATAGATAGATAGATAGATATGTATGTATGTATGTATGTATGTGCATTTATATATACCAAATTGACATGCGATGGTTTTCCCTGTCGGAACACATACTCAAAGTGTCACACCGAAACCACATGGTTGACAATAGAAACCCTAAACCACAAAAACTATGTTTGTGCCTAGACAACTACGAAGAGAAACATCATCTGAATTCTGTAATTTAATCTATTTAGAAAGATCTGGAATCACCAATGGAACAATGATCACATCAAGTTATGCGGCCGTAAATCTTGTCCTGGTTTAACTTGTAAATCACCATTTAATGAGAAATGAGAATATTTCTGACATTAAGGTCAAAAGTTTAAATGTAATCTATTCCCTATAATTTATTTATATATATATATATATTTAGTTCTAATGTGTGTATTATTTAAATAAGTGAGGTTTTATTTTCATAGTCTCTATGCTCATTCATTTTATATTCAATAGAAATTTTGAACGATATAGGCGTAGACATAGCCGCGTTATAAGAAGTTTACTTCCCAACCACATGGTTCCGCGTTCAGCCCCACTGGGTGTCTTCTACTATAGCTTTTGACGGATCAACACGTTGAGAGTGGATTTGGTAAACGGAAACTGAAAGAAGCCTCTTGTGTATGTGTGTGTGTTTATGTGGCCATAACATTAGGGTTGAAACATATATATATATGTCATGTGCGTGTGTCTTTGAGCGTGATTTGTTCCCACCACCACCACTTCCGCTTTGGTTTGTTTAATCGGATCTTTGGGGTTTGACGGGCAACAATTTTTTTGAAGTGTTTTTGTTACCGAAACACTTTCAAACTTCGAATATTTGTATATTTTGTGGTATAGAACAAATAAAAAAATTTGTATTCGAAGTTATTTTATGTAAAAAATTGTCGTATTTCGGTAATTTCAACCAATCACTGACGTCTATTGAGGTGAAAACAATTAATGCCGTAACGGTGTCATGGGATCTTTTCCCTTGAATAAAATTAGTCCCGTTGTTTGCAAACAACAACTACAACCATAACCCTAACCCTAACCCCAACCCTAAAACCCTAACCCTAAAACCTGAACCCTAACCCTAAAACCTGAACCCTAACCCTAAACTCTTACTAGGGAATAATGATATAATTAAGCAGGGAATAACACACTTGACACCGAACAGCAGTAAGTGTATTCAGCTGAATAGACGTCAGTGATTGGTTGAAATTACAGAAATACGACAACTTTAACATAAAATAACTTGCGATGTACAATTTTTTTGTTAAGAAGGTTAAGAGAAAAAGTTGTTTTATATGACACATTCTACCAGTGTCCCAAGTTTGAAAGTGTTTCGTTAAGAAAACAAATGTTGCCCGTCAAACCCCAAAGGCCCGTTTAATCTGTAACTTAGCAGTTCAGCAAAAAATACTGATAGAGTAAGTACCTGGCTTGAAAAAGTCAAAGGTTCGACTAGTGCGACTTAAAGACAAACTCTTCAAGATGGTGTCCCATCTGGCCGCAACCTAATGACTGAAACAAGTAAAAGATGTTTGCATGCATGAATGTATGTACGTAAGCATGTATGTCCATATATGGCTATGGTTGTAATTTCAGGTTTGATCCCACTGCACTGCACCATGGCAAACTGTGTGTGTGTGTGTGTGTGTGTGCAATCAGTGAGAAAGAGAGACAAACATGAGATAAAGAGAGAAAAGTTAAGCGAGATCCAATATCCGGAATGGTATCAAATCCACTCACAAAGGCTTTGGTCGGCCCGAGGCTATAGTAGAAAACACTTTCCCAAGGTAGCACGCAGTTGGACTGAACCCGGAACCATGTGGTTGCCAAGCAAGCTTCTTACCACACATTCAGTCTCTTTAACTACACAATTTCAGATATAACAATAAATCTATCGCTCTGACTGTGTACATACACACACAAGTGTGTGTATGTGTCTATATACATGTAGATAGAGTATAGATAATACCCCGAGGCAAACGGATATCGGACAAGAGGAAAGGACACGGAATACGTACTAAAACAATATCCTGCTATTCACGGTCAGCACACACTACCATTATCACAATGGAGTGACTGAAATTACTTTTCGACAAATGCGAAAGCATTGTAATGATGTGGGGTGGGGGCATTGTTTATTTCATATATTTGCATTAATTTATGTTTCTTTATGGTTCATAAAATTAGTTTCGTTAACTAATCCCAGCATCCAGTATTTATATTAACGCAACATAGAAAATAATGGAATCATTTATTTAATTTCCAAAAGATAATTTCAATTCAATTTACCTGCTATATCTAAAGTGTCTATACATACATACCTACATACATACTACTCACATGCATATGTATATATGTACATATAGATATAAATATATATGTACACAGGGGTAATTATACATAGATGCACATATATGTATGTATGTATGTATACTCACACACATGCATGTATATTTAATTTAAGTGACGAGAAAATATTTAATCCGATTTTATATACTTAATTTTAGAAGCTAATCATGCTATATACAAAACTAATTACATATAATGACATTTTATAATTATATATATAATGGTGTATACATATGTAGGAAAGTTTCTCTTTACACATTACTGCTAAATAGTCAGTTATTATATTATTATAAGTTACCTTTTTGGTTTTGCAAAGTATAAGGCGCTGTCTGTTTGCTTGCGCTAAACTTATTTTCTCCAAGTTCAAAATGTATATCATTTCTACTTATTACAGTTCTCAATACAAGTTTCTCAACTCTACGCTTCCACTTAGAAAAGGAAGCATGTCCTTGGTTGTCTGGAGACCCATGTTTCTTTACTTTTGTAAAACCTCTCATCGCTTTACCCACACACACACACATTTATGATTTAATGATTTATTAAACGTATATGAATACTGGAAAAGCGAAACGCTGTGAATCTAGTGCAGCAAAAGTCACTTTATAGAGTGTTATATTAAAAAATATTATATACTTCAGCGAAAGTTAGGCGAAATCGAATAGAACCGGAAGTGACCAGGGAAGTGATAGATACGTATTTCGCAGTTGTTGCGGATTCTCAGTCTCATATACTCTTACCACTTCTGAAGCAAAATCGAATCTGCCGCTTTCAAGTGCATACAAAGAGTGCATAATCTATACACTGATATTTAAAGACCCATATTCACAGAGCAAAATTGGGAATACTGCAACAGAAGCAGCCCCGCAGTAAAAATGTTTGTTATTTTCTTAACAAACATTAAGTATGTTACAGTGACAAAATTT
>NC_068989.1:92325948-92327212 GCF_001194135.2 Octopus bimaculoides
AAATTTTGTCACTGTAACATACTTAATGTTTGTTAAGAAAATAACAAACAGAATATCTTGACCATGAAAAAAAACAGTCATTTACGTAAATTACCAATTTACAATTGTATTTTCTAAATGTCTAAGCACTTATACATAAGAAATTTCTAAAATAACAGCACCAGTTTTTAGATATATTTATTCAGTTTTGCTTTTGTTTCTGTATTTTTGACTGTTTTTTTTTTCGTTATTTCTTTGCTTAGCCTTTCCAAGACATTCTTTTAGTATGTCTTTATAATTTGGCATTAAAAAGTGAGCTTATTAGTAAAATGATAATTAGCAGATGTTAATCAATTGTAGTCAATATTAGTCCTGTTGTGTTTTTTTTTCCAAATAGAATCTCTTTCAAGCAAATCCCATGCCGTAGGCTTCAGTGGTGCGACAGAGATAACGAGGGATACATAAATAGTTATTAGTCGTATGTATGTGTGTCCATGCGTGTGTATGTATATGTATGTGCGTGTGCATGTGCGTAAGCGTGAATGTGTGTATGGGTGCGTGTGTGTGTGTATTCTCATCATATGTGTATATATACATTTGTATAACAATATGCATATATATATATATATGTATGTATATATATATATATATACTCACACACAGACTATATATAATCATCAACATACGTCCATATATCTATGTATTTACACACACACACACACACACATATATATATATACACATATATATATATATATATATATATATATATATATATATATATATATATATATATATATACGTGTGTTCGTAACTATGTATGTATGAGCATGCACACTGATGCACGTGAAAGCCGTCTTAACGATTCGGCAATGATATTTGGCAGCAAGATCTTCGATGAACCGGAAATTAGAGTGAAATTGTTTAGCTTTTAACTTGTCGGCTTTAATTAAATATCTTGTAGATCGTAATTTGCTAGCACAAATGATATAATTTGGCCAGAAAGATGCGGAATGCGTAACCATTGCATTTCCTGTTATCCTGATTTATGATCGCTGAGGTTTACAGCTACAATGTATTAACAGAATAGATGTATCGAGGTAAATATCAGAACGACGAGAGAGGATGGAGTGAGAGGTTGAACTTAGGACAACTTGAAACGTCAGAGAGACAAAGAAAGGTAAGCATTAACGAATTCGTCTCTGTATGTGCATGTGTATACATACGGATATGTGCACACACACACATACACATACATATATATATATATATATATATATATATA
>NC_068989.1:92327649-92330237 GCF_001194135.2 Octopus bimaculoides
CGTACGCACCTACATGCAAAACAAACATTATGCACGTTTGCGTATATATCTCCCACGCTAATTCTGTCTTCCTCTGCACGTGTGTATATATATATATATATATAGATATAGATAGATAGATAGATAGATAGATAGATAGATAGATAGATAGATAGATAGATCTTAATTGGAAGAGAATGCGTGGCATTCAATCATATAATAATATAAATAATACATATACATACATATATATATATATATATATATATATATATATATCCTCCCAGCAGTATACTGGATAGATACTATCCCTTAGTGGGCTGTACCCCCAACCCCTAACTCTCTCACGTTATATATATATATATACATACATACATACGTATATGTACATACTTACATCTATGCGTACTATTTATATTATATATATAAATTCAGTTGTCACTAATAATGACTGAGAGTGCACAGTAGCCGCTAAGTTGCTAGAAACAAAAATCATGTACCCTCATAGCCGCAAACAGCACATTGTTTATGTACTGAAAGGTGAGGCAACTGCCCACAGCTACCGAGGTCATTATACTAGCAAGCTAATTTCGCTTGGAATTAAAGCACATCAGTAGTGATTATGCCATCGCTTATTATTAAATCAAATCCTTCCTGCCAGCACACGATATTTAACATATGAAAAGCGGCGAGCTGGCAGGAAAGGCATCCAGCTAGTTGCCTTTCATCCTTTCGGGGTCAATAAATTAAGTATCAGTTACGAACTGGCGTCGATGTTATCGACTTATTCCCTTTGTCTATCCTTGTTTGCCCTCTCTATGTTTAGCCCCTTGTGGGCAATAAAGAAGTAAGAAACTTTTGCACGGTGGGACGCTTAGCGGTATTCCGTCTGTCTCTATGTTCTGAGTTCAAATTCCACCGAGGTCGATGTTGCTTTTTATCCTTTCCAGGTCGATAAATTTAGTACCAGTTGCATACTGGAGTCGATCTAATAGACTGGTCCCCCTCCCACCAAATTTCAGCCCTTGTTCCTTGAGTAGAAAAAAATATTTAACATATGAATTAATTGATGTTTCAGCAAAATGGTAATATGAAAATTAGGGTTAGGGTAAGGTGGTTAGACGCAATATAAAACAAAAAGGAAAAAGTTTAATTTTTGCTAATAGTGATTCAGTGAGCAGGTTAGAACCTACATTGCGAGTAACAAGTGTGGCAGACCCATATATCTACAAAACGCAATGCTTCTAGCAATAGAGGTGCCACCCTGCAACCTCAGTCACTGTCAGTGACAAATTTTTTGTTTTTAGTTTTCTATTGCGTGTGGCTACCTTCGTTATTATGTGCGCGCGCGCGCGTGCGTGCGTGCGTGCGTGCGTGCGTGCGTGCGTGCGTGCGTGCGTGCGTGCGTGCGTGCGTGCGTGCGTGCGTGCGTGTGTGTGTGTGTGTGTGTTTGCTAAATGATGTTGGTGTTGGTAAAAATGGTAGTAGAGAATGATGTTGGTGCAACTTGTTAATGGTGGGGATTTATGGATGTTATGTATTTACCAATATTTATACACACGTGTATATATACACAGTTATATTTGTACATATATACTTATACGCACACTTATATTTACAATGATATGCATGTATTTATTGCTTATTCACACAAATAAACACACACACATGTATATATGTACCTGCAAACATATATGTGTATGTACGTATGTGTATGCATGTATGAAACTACAAATAACTTCACACTTACGCGTGTGCATGCTTTGATGTACTTCTCCAGCGTGTATAAGAGGGTGTATGCGAGTCTGTATATAAGTCTATATTTCATTCAGTACATATGTTCCAAAATAAAACCTGTAAATTCTTCTTTGATCTCGACACTGGCAGCACAAATTCTTCAAAATAGAAGATGTCTCATTATTTACATCATTCTTGACGACCACCTCAAACCTGTCACACACACGTACGCTCGTGTACACATTGACTTATAATCAAACGTGTGCATACATAAATACACACAGGCACATACACATGATTACATACATGCATGTATATGTGTTTGTGTGTGTGTGTGTGTGTGTGTGTGTGTGTGTGTGTGTGTGTGTGTGTGTGTGTGTGTGTGTGTATAAATATATATATATATATATATATATATATCATAAAGGTATACATAAATATTTGTATACACACATATATATAACAGCAGATGGAAATTGGTTCATTCACTACAGCTGTTTCAAACAAGTTTTTTTTTATTTATACACACATGTATATATACACAGTTATATTTGTACATATATACTTATACGCACACTTATATTTACAATGATATGCATGTAATTATTACATCATGCAAAAAAATCGCTTCCTTCAGCTGAAACATTCCAAGAATCCAAATTATGTACCACTTCGTTATTCCTGGCTAGCTTCAGCCAACGAGTTGGTAGTTTACAATATAAGTAACCGATTCACTCAAATCCTGAACCCCTATATATATGCAGACACACAGAAATATATTTGTGTGTAGATATACATAGATATATTTGTATGCACACACACACACACACACACACACACACACACACACACACCTATATATATATATATAT
>NC_068989.1:92330350-92337057 GCF_001194135.2 Octopus bimaculoides
AGATAGATAGACAGATAGATATATAGATAGATAGATAGATAGATAGAAAGATAGATGGATAGACAGATAGACAAATAAATACATACACATGTATGCATGCAATTTTAAGTACATCTATAAATATATATGTTTGTGTTCAATCATATATATATATATATATATATATATATATATATATAAATACATACATACATGCACAAACACACACAAGCATGCACACACTCATATACACATCCAAACACGTGCACACATACACACGCACAGGTTGTAGTGTAGTTTTAGCCATAGCGTTTGTATGCGATTGTATTTGTGAAGATAAAAGGGAATATTTCATAGAAGCGACTCTTATCTAACGCTGATAAACTTGGATTTCTTCGTAAGCATCATTGATTACCCTGCTTTTCTAGTCTAAGCACAAGGCTCGAATTTGGGGGGGGGGGAGAAGGCCAGTCGATTAGATCGAACCAGTACGCAACTGGTACTTAATTTATCGACCCCCAAAAGAATGAAAAGCAACGTCGACCTCGGCGGAATTTGAACTCAGACGAAATACCGCTAAGCATTTTGCCCGTCCTGGTAAAGTTTCTGTCAGCTCGCCGCCCTTAAACACACTAATATTAATGAGCATCCTAATCATAGTAGTGTTCTATTAAAACAATAGTGGTGGAGGTGATGGGGGAGAAGTGGTGGAGGTGATGGGGGAGAAGTGGTGGAGGTGATGGGGGAGAAGAGGAGGAGGAGCGGTGAGTACGACAAGTATTTTATGAATGCATTTTTTAAATTTTCTTACATCTGACAAGAATGGTAAGTTGGGAATGGATAGGAATAAAAATGTGCATAGAAAAAAAAACTGGATAGCAAAAAAAAACAAAAAAAACAAACAAACTGTGGAATGTATTGAAAACATGTGACTGAATCGTAAATAATCTGGCAGTGACACGTCAGGCCTTCCTCCCCCTCATACAGAAACAAATCACAGTATCAAACACACATATACACACGCGCACACACGAGCGCGCATAAATTCATACACACCTGGATACACATAAATTCACATTATTCTAAAAATATTTAGTACATTTATATTTCACGTGATTATATGTGTGTGTGTGTGTGTGTATGTATGTATGTATACACACATACATGTATGTATGTATGAATGTACGTTTGTACGTATGTATATTTATGTATATGCATGTATATACATATATATCTACGTAAATTGTAAATTAATATGGATGTGTTTTTCTATATAAATATTTATATATATATGAATGTAGACAGGTATAAAGTATAATTACCATGTGCATTTAAATAAATACGACATAGAATTGCATATATAATTCATGAATATATATTTGGAAACACGTTTAAAATATACGTTCATATAATTTCACCTTTTTCTTTATATGTATAATAATATCTTCGCATATGTATTCTTTTAATCAATACATTGTGAATAACACTCGAAAGATGAAAATCGTGCAGGCACTCACCGAACTGACATACAAATAATTAAATACATACATACATACATACATGTGTGTGTGTGTGTGTGTGTGTGTGTGTGTGTGTGTGTGTGTGTGTGTGTGTGTGTGTGTGTGTGTGTGTGTGCAGGGGCTGCACAAAATAATGGAAACACCTTAACCTTTTAAACCTTTGGCAGTAATTAAAACTTGAATTCGAGGTATGGACTCCTACAAAGTTTGAATTGTTTCCAAAAGCAACTGTGTCCATTCTTCAGCTAAAACCGTCCCTAGTTCTTGTATAGTAACCTCTGACAAAAGGCCACTGTGCCAGTAAGTCCATGTTTAACTTCAAACACATCACCCGCTTCTCTTTCCAGACAAATTGCTTCTCTGTCAAGCTTCCTGTTAGTCAGAATTCCTTTTATTCCAATAGCTTCTTTCTTTGGGCTGCTGCTCTCTATCGTCTTCTTTTCCACTTTTGATATTTTTGGTAGAGTAATCTTATCTTCCCAGACGCATCATTTCAGTTTTGAGCTTCCTGGTAGTCCTAAGTTCTTTCATTCTAAAAGCTGCATTCCTCAAACTGCTGCTCTCTGTTACTCACCACAATTCTATTGATTTCCTCTGGTCGATGATAATCAGTCCTTCAAATTTTATGTCGAACGACGAAGTCTTTTGAAGTTTTAAGCAGCCTTCTTTTCCATTTTTGTAGTTCCTTACGCCATATTGGCCTCAAGTCTTCTTTAGGACAAAACTGTATGAAAACTAAATCCTTCACAATTGCTTTTGTTGTTCATCCTTACAATGATCGAGAATCAAACCTACCGAAAATTCTCCAACATCTCAAAAATTAACCCTTGTCTTCGGGGGAAAATATTTAATCTCTCAACGATTGATGAGGCTCACAAGAGGGTGTTAGCCCCTTTATCTTCGCAGACGACATCCAAAGAAAGAACACCTGTTTTTTTTAATTTTTTTCCTTTATGATAACTTTATTGTCCAAATTTTGGACAACAATTATATCTCCTTTTTCTCCCCCTACCTCTTCGTATCAAACACACACATTCTCCCTCTACTTCTCTCCCACTTTCCTTCTATCCTCTTCTCTTTTCTCTTTCTCTCCCCCTCTCATCTTCTCAGAGATTGCTCCCGTCCCTCCCACATTTACAGTGGCTCTTCAGACACACTTGTCTCTCCTCTTATCATGCACATTGTGTTCTCTTACACCCCTCCCGTCATACCCCTAGAACTCCACTCTAACCTGTGACATCTATCTTTCTCTCTTACAATGTCGTCTCTCTTGGATTCCTTCCCGTTTAATGGATTTCTTCTGTCCATCGACTTGGAACAGTTAACCAAGAACTAAACGCGATGTGACAGGTTGGCAACAGCTACAGGCACTGCACCTTCTGTCAAATACAACTTGAAAAAATATATATGCATAGATTATGTGTGTGCATGTGTGTATGTGTGTACGTATGTATGTATGAGGAATAAACGAACTTTAGATAAGTTAAACTATGTTCGTGACATGATTTAACTTCTAAAGGCAAATTTCCTGCAGATTCTGTGCAAGAAAATTCTCTCTAATGATAAAAGTTTTGAAAATACGATATTTTCCCAGTGCTTCCCTCAAGAGAAATTGCCCTGGGCAGAAATGGTGTTTTTACACCTCTTAACATAACGGAATTTTTTTGCACGGAAATTTGATTTACAAGTTAAAGTATGTATGTATGTATTTATGTATGTATGTGTGTACAGATATATATACATATATATTATATAGTTGAGGTGTGTTCTTTTAAGGACGTATTAGACTACAAATAGAGCTGTCTAACTTACTCTTTCTTTTAACTCTTACTTTTTACATATTATATATACGTATATATATATATATATATATATATATATATATATGTACGATCAACATTGAACTAAATAAATATAATACGCTTATTCATAGATAGAAAGATAGATAACTAGATAGGCATTCGTATATATATGTAGATAGATAGATAGATAGATAGATAGATAGATATGCATAATTGTATTTTTATCTAATTCATTGTCAGTTAAATATATGGGAAATAATATAATAATATTTGTTTTTGAACTTTATTTTCTTGTAATAATTTTAAAAGTGACAGAAACGGGAATAAACACAACGGAATTAATAAAATGTCTGCGACAAAATCACTTTAGAAAACAAAAGGAATTAAAAACACTAAGAGATATATTTGCTTTGTACAAATATTTGCACAGAATAATATGAAGCTTTTATGCTACCGGCTCTTATCGAAGAAAATATAAATAATAAAAATGAAACTGTATTTATCGTTCTTTCTTGATTGATTAACGTACTTGTTTGACCTTAAATTTCAACCGTGGGTAATCTGATTGTTGTAAATGAGTTCAATGTTTTCTTTTTCTTTTTTCTTTTTTATTATCTGTTTTTAGCGTCGCATAACCAAGCACAGAGGCTATGGATTTGATTGGGGTAACTATTATTGAAATTAACAGATGTTAATTTTGTCATAATCTTCACTGAAATTAAACGTTTCGTAGACGAAAATAGTTATTTGCCGAAGTATCGAGTGAGACATGTCAGAGAAATTCGAAGGAAAAGTGGAAGCGTATGAAGTGCATGACTGCATGGTTGAGAAGCTAGTTGAGCAATCACCTGGTTTCAGGTTCAAACCCACTGTGTAAGACCTTGTGAAATGTCTTCTGCTATAAATCCAGGCGATGAATGTGTACTACATATCGCTTTCCAGATGCTCCGAATTACGCAGACAAGTTTGAAGACTACCTTACACGAATAGAAATTCTAGTTACATTAGAACAACACATAAGCGTACTTCTTGTGGGAGACCTCAATCTGCCCAATGTTGGATGGCCTGAGGGACTTTCCCTCCCAGAAATGGCACGTTGCGAACAAGAACAGCTGAAGTCCTTCCTGAATCTTATCGACAATTTGTAAATGGAACAAGTAGTACTCCAACCAACCAGGGAAAGTGATATACTGGATCTCTACTTCAAAAATAATATGGACCTCATCCATCATGTGAAAGTGACACCGCAGCTGCTCTCAGATCACAACATGATAGCTGACCATGTACGGATCAAAGGATACCATGGGATTGCAGCCTACAAGAAACTCTCAAAATCTTTCCAGTTTGAACTTCCATAAGGCAATCTGGAAACAAATTGAGAAAGAGATCCTCGAACAAAACTGGACTAAATGTCTCTCCTCACCGGACATCGACATGAAACTTCAACAATTCATGTTTGTAATGCAAGCCATATGCTGCAAATGTGTCCCGGAGAGAAAGGCCACTGTACACATGGACAAAATCCCCAGGGAGAGGAAAGTTCTTATGAGACGGCGTACAAAAATTTCAAATCGCCTAAGCAAAAAAATTTAAAGCGGTGAAAAATCCCGCCTGAAAATACGACTGCTGGAGATTGAACAAACTCTGCAACTCTCCCATGAAAAAGAAAGAGCAGACAAAGAAGTCTGGGCTTTAGATAATATAAAATCTAACCCCGAAGCCTTCTACAAGTTTGCCAAAGAAACAGCCTCCGTGCACTGCAGAGTAGGGCCATTCCTCGAAAAAAATGGTTCACTCACAGGAAACCCAATGAGGATTAGTGAAATACTAAATGAGCAAATCAAAAGTGTTTTTACTCCATCCCTAGGACATTTGCAAGACAGCAACCAGCTGACTTCTTCGCCACTGGAAATACAAAAACATATGCAGTGATGATTGATTACATCAATATAAAAAAGATGATGTAATACAGAAGTAAATGTTATGTAGCAATACCAAATTGCAGTGACCCAGCATGGCCACGGTTCATACATACAATAAAATACTTTAATATATTAAATATACTATCATATAGGTTGCCCGTTAGTAATTAAGACCTAAAGGCAAGTTAATAAATACGGGTACCAATTGGTACCCGCATTGCTAGAAATAAGAGTAAAAACAACCCGAATAGCCACAAAGAGCATAAGATTTCTAGGAATGCCGGTACAATTTTGTACCCTTTTTATATTTATAGAGAGAGACACACATACACACGTACATATGTGTGTGTGTGTGTGTGTGTGTGTGTGTGTGTGTGTGTATATGTAAATACATGTATGTGTGTGTATATATATATGTATATACATGTATGTGTTTAAGTGTAAGCACATATACATGTGAATATGCATATGTGTATATTTATGTGTGTATTCGGCATTTCACATCGAGGCATTTAATCCGAGTACAAAATACAAGGTCAGCGGCATAATATTTATATCTGTACATGATGAGAACAAGACCAGAATCTACCCAACCGCACCTGACGCTTTGATCTCCCGTTCTATCGCCTCTTAACCAAAATATATGTCCCAGTTTTTTTTAGATAGCAGGGACAAGTTATTTTATGAGCTACCAAGCGCGTGTATATATGTGTGTGTGGGGGAGGTATATATGTAAGTGCTTATAATACAAGGAGAGAAAAAGTCAATAGCGTGAATCTCTTCAGCTCTCCTTTTATACACACACACTGCATGCGTATAAATAAATATACATACACACATATATATATATTTTTCTATAAATACATATACATATATATAGGTATTTACACACCTATGTATGTATGTATATATATATATATATATATATATATATATATATATATATATATATGTGCATGCATGCTTTTGTCTATGTGTATGCTAGTATTATTGATATTTCGATTTGCTATTACAATTTGTGTTTATTCCACATATATGTTCCTTCTTTATAACAACGTGAACACGGAACGCTGTAACGTACACAAAACTTATTAACCTTAATAATAATAGGGAGCTGAGTTTCCTTTTGTGTTCAATGGACTTGCCACTTGTCCACTTGACGATATGAAAGAGACCTGCTTATTCAAGCACATGCTCTAAACAGCCCTTTGATGCGAAATGCGCTTTGGTTATTTTCCACACCAAATAAACCGACAAAAATCATTTGAAAACTGGGAGCCATTTCCTACAAATCAATCCATTGATATGTTAACATGTACATATGCGCGTGTGTGTTTGTATATATCTCTCTTTCCCACTATCTCTCTTTCACACGCATACACACACGCACATGTACACACACTGTATGAGTATTTTGCATTCATTTATAGAATGTGTGTGTATCTAACTATATATATATATATATATATATATATATATATATA
>NC_068989.1:92337512-92348985 GCF_001194135.2 Octopus bimaculoides
ACATATATATATATATATATATATATATATATATATATATGGATAGATAGATAGATAGATAGATAGATAGATAGATAGATAGATAGATAGAGAGATAGATAGATAGAAACTAGAACTGCAACGTAAATGATGGACTCAATACCAAGATGAAAGTAGAATATAACATTTTTATTGTGATAAAAAATGGTGATTGCTGATCAAATCTGTGTTCTGCGACTTGTTACATTAATCCTAAATGAAATGTAAGTATATATCGCAAAACACAGTGATAACTAGAATTTATCTTTCCCGCTGGGGTTTAGATTACTGTCCAGTTTTCATGACAATAGAACAGAACTGCTTCAATGCAGCGTTCTTCCACTAAATGAATATTTCAACATCGACAAAAGCTTTCATGCTACACCCCATGTTTATTGGCGTCATTGCCTCTGAGAATTGCTACTGTCCTCTATGTTTCATTGGAAGCAACAAAAATCTGAAAAAATAGAAAATTGAGTGAGCTCCTATGATGATATATATGTGATCGTTAGATGTAGTGCTAGCAGAACAACAAGCATTAAATTATTTCTTAATTCATTGATTGTTTAGACCTAAATTTCTGAATGTACTAATAAAACCTGTCAGCTATCTCTGAGTTGCCAATTTTTGCATCAGCCTCAAAAGTAACTCCAGTAATTTTATGCAGAAACATTCACCGAATAGCTTTCACCTGAGTGTATCTTCTTCTGCGCAGATATATGATTACGGGTGAAACAAAAAAATTAGAAGTGTTTTGCTCTCACACAGAAACTGCGGGAGATACTCAGGGGTTTTGCAAGTTCTTCTAAATTCATTGCAATGCTGAAAAACCCTTCCGTATCGTCAGCAAGTATCTTAGGGTAACAGGCTTTTAGCCCTTTGCCCGTACGTTTCACCCGAGTAAGATGACGAGGACTGAACTAGTCTTCCTCAACGGAAGGATTCCACTAGCAATCTCTTATCAACCAAAGCAACTTGGAACTAATTTCAGCTGGAGTACCTATTTCCTTGATGTCTTTCTTCAGTTGTCTGTGTTCTTGACCTATCTTCCGCAGGAAATAACGCACTGATCTCGATGGAAATTATAAAGAGGTGGGGTGCAAGTGTGTTTCTCTGAAGCACACCCAAATACCTCTCAAATTCTGATCGTAGGTGTAGAAACACGAATGCTGTTTGTTATTGCACTTCGATGCTACAAAGTTATTAAATTGATTTAGAAACACACACAAAATTAGGACAACTTGTATCGCTTCCCTGTTTACACAATCAAGTGTGTTATCAAAGTTCACACAAATTACTATAATATTGCACTTTCTGGTGTAAGAGATCAATAGTACTTTCCATTGACATTATTTGTTCAGTTTAGCCTGAAGCCAGACCCAAGCTCAGAATTAATTACGCTGTTCGTGATCTAAGTTTTATGAGTAGCACTCGATTAAATAGATCTGCTCTCGTGCATATGAGCGATAAACCTCTTTGATTTTCTGGAAGAGTGCAATTTCCTTTTTCTGGAATTGATAATATTATAGACTTTCATTCATTCTTCTGGTGGATCATATTTCCAATGGTTATGAAATTCATAATTCAAAATCGGTAAAAGAAACTTGGCACAAGATAGAACTGGAAGCACATGTGATAGAATTTATCTGGTTCAGCAGCTTTTCCACAAACAGTTTTCATTGTTCCTCTTCAAAACCTTCTTTTATCACTTAGTTCAGCAGAAATTTAAGATCGCTAATCGATTCGAAGTTACTGGTAGTTACTGGAACATTTCATAAATTGCAATATAAAGATATATCATTGTAATGCGATCCTCGTGGAGTCTGTCATCCCAGTTGCTGTAGTTATTCTTTCTAGTTTTGCTTGTCAGTACTTTTCTAAATCGCCAGAGTTTTTCCAGCTTCGTTGTTCTGGATTATTTCGCTGGCATATATCTACAATATTTATTTGCTTCATGGTATTCACGCACTGATCATCAAGTGCCATATGAATGCTTTGAGCTGTCGAGGAGTGATTATTCCTAAGCATTCAAGCATATAAGGACACCCAATGTACACTCACACATACAAACTGCATACATATATATATAAAAATCCATAGATAGATAGATAGATAGATAGAGATAGAGAGAGAGAGAGAAAGAAAGAGAGAGAGAGAAGGAGAGAGATAGAGAGATAGCTGGATGGAGAGAGCGACAGATAAATAGAAAGATAACGAGAGAGAGAGACACGCGCGCGCACCCCCACACGCGAAGACAGACAAACAGACAGACTGACAGATAGACAGAAATCGATAGCTGTTTAGAAGCCTAGAATGTTAATCTGATTTCAACACAGGATGAATAACACCTGAAAAGAAAGTCGGTGTTATGTGTTTATACTTATGTCGATTACAGAAACGGGTAAAATTTTACTGAAAATAAACAACATAACGAAAATATTGAATCTTTACAATAGTTCACTATGTGTCACATCGAGTTACGCAGGGACCATTCACTTTGTCAGCCGGTGTTGAAAAGAGAAATCTTTAACTAGAATATATGTGAATATATATACATCAAGACGGTGAACTGGTGGAGAGTCGTTAGCACGCTGGGCAAAATGCTGAGCGTTATTTCGTCCGCCCTTACTTTCTGAGTTCAAATTCCGCCGAGGACCATTTTGCTTCCAACTCCTTCTGCGATCGATGAAATAAGTACCAGTTGCCTACTGGGGTCAAGAAGTCGACTTAACCCCCTACGCCGAATTCGCTGTCCTTGTGCCAAGCTTTCAAACCAATCTATATGTATATATACTTTTCTACTCAAGGCACAAGCACATGCATTTTTCACACATTCAAATTTTACAACTCCAAACGCCAAAACGACCATATTTTCACAATACCTTATAAATCTACATTTTAACTCTTAATCCCTATCTAATTCCTCACTCATACTCGAATATCACAACCATCTAAGCATACTTGTGTGCATATGTGCGTGTATATATATATGTGTGTGTGCGTGTATTTATGCATGTGCATATGTGTGAATGTATGGATGTAGGCAAGGTATGGATACCTGCGTATACAGGGGTGATAATACATACGGATACACGTATATATGGGTGTGTATGTGTACATATACACATGAGTACGAGTTGCATATGTAGACATTGGTATGTTTAAACATCTGTATAAGTATATATCTGTCCAATATATACATAGGTATACATCTTCACATATATATTTTCTATTACTAAGCACTGACCTGTTCAACCACCTATATTCCAAAATTCTTCATTCCATACTACTACTACTACTACTACTACCTCATCATCTATCACTACATAACTGACACCCCTTTACTTGTTATACCTCCTCTTTCTATCACCCCCATTCCTATCTGTTTACACTCTCATACCTTTCTCTCTCTATCACAATCATCTCCCCATTCCTACTTTCAAATCATCTTAACTGGCCACTAACTGGTAAACTTTCCCTTACTATCTCCTTGTTTTTCTTTTTTCCTTTTTTCTTTCTTTCCTTTATTCCTCTCTTTTCTATTTTCTCTTTTCTTTTTATTTATTCCTGTTTTCGATTTGACCTTACAAATACATTCCCTGCTTTTAGGTCACTTTAAATAAAACCCTTGATTCAATAACACTGTTTACACTCTCTATACATGGAATGGCTAATTTTAGATACTATTGGATTTTACTCAAGATATTGGAATCTTATATGTATACCATTCTGCCTAAATAATGGATCTACAAATGCAATATCCCTGCATATCTCACATCTATCTTCATTCCTCCACTTCACTCTCTATTTCGTATGTTATCTAAATTAAGTATTTCTCAACCATTTTCTCAAACCGTCTCCGGTGGAGGGATATAATAAATATCGTGGAAACAGCTGTAAGACCTATTTATAAATGTTCTAAAATCTTCACAACCTTCGTTTATTATCTCATTCTGAAAAAAAATATATATATACAAATGCTGATATATGACCTACGTTGTGCTCCTTATTCGCATAATCACCGAACCTGGAGCTTAACTGTGGTCCATCCATAGCACTTACTCACCATTACCTGAAACCTCTGGGTCTAATTGACATCATTACCTCTCATAACCTATATATATATGTGTGTGTGTGTGTGTGTGTGTGTGTGTGTGTGTGCGTGTGTGTGTGTGTGTGTGTGTGCATATATATAGTTGGAATTTACAAAAAAACAAAAAAAAACAAAAGACGTGTGTAAACAACAAACAGATGTATTATCTTAAAGATCGGGAAATGAGAAAGTCTTTTATGTTTCGAGCCTACGCTCTTCAGGAGAAAGGAATAAGAGCAAATAGTCAGAGAGAAAATGAAAAACGTTTTTGATATATATGTTTCAGTCATTTGACTACAGCCATGCTGGAGTACCACCTTTAGTCGAGCAAATTGACCCCAGGACTTATTCTTTGTAAGCCTAGTACTTATATTGGTCTCTTTTGCCGAACCGCTAAGTTTCATGGACGCAAACACAGCAACATCGATTGTCAAGCGATGGTGGGTGAGAAACGCCGACACGCAAACATATATATATACATACATATATACATACATACATATATATATATTTACATACATACATATATATATATATATGTAAATACGAGGGGCTTCTTTCAGCTTCTACATACCAAATCCACTCAAAAGGCTTTGGTCAGCCCGAGGTTATAGTAGAAGACACTTGCCCAAGGTGCCACGCAGTGGGACTGAACCCGGAACCTTGTGGTTGGTAAGACTACCGGTTAGTTTGCTCTCAGTTAAGTATAAAAAATATGTTATTCAACAGTCAACGTATAATTCCAATAAAGTTCTTTAAAGATAAGAAATAAGAGTAATATTCTGTTGGATAATTATTCCATTGGATAATTCTTTAACCATATAGATTGCTTTCTTATAAATATTAACAATATTAATAATAAGGATTACACCGAAGTAACGAAGGCATTACTTTGAATTATATAATTATATACAGCCTCATAAGACCAACACATGTTGGTCATACCCAGCGACATCATGTGAAGACCCTGAAGAGACTGCACTGTTTTATAGTAGGATAGCAATTGCAACGATTATTAATCGGTGCAACTAAAACATGTGTCGGTCTTAAAAGTCGGAATATAATTATAGAATTAAATGTAATGCTATTGCTACTTCAGATTAATCCTTTTTTTTTTTTAATATTGTCAATATATATATATATAACCAGCCAAAACTGCAAAGATAATCTCGGACTCGACTGATGAAAGAAAACTCCGAATGACCCGTCCTTGTTTTTTCCTGTCCTTTTTTGTATCATCTAACTGTCTGGATGTTTTGTTGTTGCATTCTTGACCCACTTTTTGTATTCTTTTATATGTATATATATACAGTATATTTTTAGATGTATGTGTGTATACATACATGTATATATGTAAGAAATATAATACTACATGTATATATATCTATTTACATATATATGTATATACAAACAGATATTCACTTGCATGCACACTCACCGATTCGCTCACTCGCACTCAGACACGCTCACACACGGATACCAAAACGCAGAGAGGGCCATTATAAAGTTCTTTTATAATTGAAATTATGTATAACATACTACTATATATGGCAGAAATAATCAACGAAAAGGGTAAGTGAAAGTTTTTATTACATTTTTAGATAGATTTATTCATGAATTTATAAATTTTCAATACGTCTCCCCTCATTAGTTGTACAAACTGTGATAACGCCGATAAAATATATATATCTCGATTCTCAATAATCTTTACAGATTAATGATATCCTAAATAGACGTAAAGTTATAAATATTTAATATTTAGAATTTAAAATTGCACGTTACTGTATTTTATACCTATAGTTACTTGTATATGTATGAAGGCATGTATATAAGTGTGCTTGTATGCAGATGTGGATACATATACGTATATGATATACATATACACAAATATATTGTGTATATAAGACGTACATAAGTAATTATTCTTCCATATACATCTATGTTTATATATATACACATATACAAATACACCTATATGCATATATACATACATAATCACACGCACGCACACACGCACACACACATATAAAGAGAGAAAGATAGAGAGATAGAGTGAATAGATTGTACAAAATAGATAAATATATGTTAATACAGTTATATATAAAGACTTCCTATGTGATATATATACATTGTGTATATATACATATACATATATCTTGTTGTAAATATAAATGTATTTATTTATTAATATATATATATACAGAGATAGATAGAGAGATAGATATATAGATAGATAGATAGATAGATAGATAGATAGAGAGAGAGAGAGATAGAGAGATAGATAGAGAGATAGATAGAGATAGATAGAGAGATAGATAGATAGATACATACATATAACCATCGCCGTGGGGAGTCTGTGTCCGTATGTATGTCAGCGTGCATGAATTTTGATGACATATTTGTATATATATTTAATCGCATCAAATACGTAAATTGTATTAAAAGAGTGTGTTCAAAGACTATGATTATGGCTATGATGACGGTGACGATTTTGTTGATGATGATGATGGTGATGATGATGATAATGCTGACGGTTCAGTTAAAAACGGTCGGTGAAGACCTTAACGTATGACTTATGTAAATACTTAATGATAGAAGTGTCAATGTTATTTCCAATCATGTATTTTCCAGAATGACTGTCACAACTCGTATCCATCTAGGCTGGCGGATACGTTATTTCATATAGAGAAATACAGATACGTTACCTTATAAAGCAATATAAGTGTGTATGTGCATGTATGTTTGTAAGTGTGTGTGTGTGTGTGTGTGTGTGTGTGTGTGTGTGTGTGTGAAAAAGACAGAAAGAGAGTAACAGAGACGCTGTGTATACGCGTGATATTATCGCTGTACGCATTGCGTTGTATAAATACTTCTAGCTATCTATGCCACTATATATATAAATAAGAGTTCTGATCAAGAAGTATCCGGATTGTTGCCATAGTAACAAAACTATAGCACGCAGAGTAAAGACGCTCGGCACACGTTGACCTTGAACTCTGCTGTGCATGCGCACTAACATTTAACGTTCCAGCCCACTTCTGCTGCTTACAGCAGTGCTAAGAATGAAGGCCAATCTGTGCCAATCGGCTTTACTCTGCGTGCTTAAGCTACGTTACTATAGCAACAGTCCGGATACTTATTGATCAGACTACGTATGTATGTGTATATATATATATATATATATATATATATATATATATATATATGTGTGTGTGTGTGTGTGTGTGTGTGTTTTTGATCTAGATTGGATTCGTTGCCATCAAATTTGAATTCTTTTCAATCAAGTTTGATGGCAAAGATTCCAAACTTGATCGAAAACATTTATATATTGGCGCAGGCCTAGCTGTGTGATAGGGAATTTGCTTCCCAACTATGTACTTTTAGGTTCAGTCTCACCTCGTGGTACCTTAGCAAGTGCCTTCCTTTACAGCCTCGGGCTGGGTAAATTCTTGTGAGTAGATTTGGTAGACGAAAAGTGAGAGAAGCCCGTCGTGTGTGTGTATGTGTGTGTCCCCTATCTATCTTTGTGTCTTACCCCCACTTGATAACCGATGTTATCATGTTTATGTTCCCGTAAGTTAGTGGTTCGGCAAAAGAGACCGATAGAATCACTTTTGTCGAATCGCTAAATTACGGGCGCGTAAACACACCAACACCGATTGTCAAGCGGTGATGGGGGACAAACACAGACATACACACGCACACACACACACACATATATATATATATATATATGTGTATGTATATATATATATATATATATATATATATATATATGACGCGTTTCTTTCAGTTTCCGTCTACTAATTCAACTTCCGGTCCCAGGATATAGTAGAAGACACTTGCCCAAAGCGCCATGCAGTGGGACTGAACCTGGAAGCATGTGATTAGGAAGCAGGCTGGATACCACGCAGTTGCTCCTCCGACTACATATTTAAACACATAAATGGAAAGCAAGGTGGGGAAAAGATAACACTCGAGAACTATCGAACATATTAATAAAGATATATGTGTGTGTTACAATTTTTGTGCGTATATGCGAGTCTCTGTGCGTGTGCAGATGTTTGAATGTGTGTTCGTATGTAAAGCAAGTTTTTGCGTACGTGTTACAAAGACATATAAATAGAAATTGACGGGCATGTGTCACTGAAATAGTGACACAATCGTAGATAGATAGACAAATTGATAGTATATTTCATAGATAACCCGATGACATAAATTCGTTTTGACACTACGTAAACCTGTCTCGACGCCATTTTTCTTAGTCTTCTCTATTTTCTATATTGTGATCTATTTTTCAAACACTACTGAAATTGTCCTACAGAATGGAAAAAATATCTGGAAAGAATATCAAACAAGAACACACAGAGAACTCAAACTTCCATCAAGGCAACACCAACATCTCAACGATTAGCCAGAGATGATTTTGAAAATGAGAATATCTGAAATAAACTCGACCGCTCTCGCAAACGAGAATACTAAGCATGGATCCGACCGCTCTCAAAAATTAACTAAAAATAAAAACCGAATCTTAGGCCGGTACCTGCTCGAACAATGGTAATCATGGATTGTGAAGGTGGCTGTAGAAAATTTAGAAACAGAAATAAATAGTTTATCCTAATCTAATACAAGCCAAAGTTAACAAATTCACCATTCAAAATAGTTACAGCCTAAAGGAAGAAATTTGAGAAAGACTTGAAAGCTAACGTAAGGTCGTATTCATGTAAAGTAAATATAACAAATAATCGAAAATCCTTGTCCTGTATTGGATCGATCCCCAAATTGTTACTGCATCAGATGACAAAATACGTACTTGCATTCCGTTCGCTTATACGATCTGACTTCAAATGCCACCGTGGTCGACATTGCCTTCCATCCTTACGAGGTCAACAGTGTATAGTATCAGTAAAATATTGAGGCAAGTGTAATCGATTTCTCTCTACCCTCAAAATTATAGCCTTTTGCCAAAATGTTTGTGAACATTTTCTGTTCTGTTTTCCACCGAGGGTGGTTTTTGCCTTTCATCCTTTGGGATCGATAATAAGAACCATCTGAGCACTGAAGTCGATATAATTGACTTCCACCTCAACAATGCTGGCCTTCAGCCAAAACTTTCAAGCTATTATTTTTTTCCAGTCAGTTGGTAGAATTGTAAAAGCGTTGGGGAAAATATTTCCAAGCATTATTTTCCGGCTCTTTACATTCTGAGTTCAAATACGTTGTATTCAACAGGGTCAATATCTGCGACATTCAAGTACGAGGGCTAATGCTATCGATTTCCCGTCTACCCCCAAATTACTTGTTTTGTATCTAATTTTGAAACAAAATTTGTTCCAACTTTTTTACCAAGAGCGAACATTTCTTTACACCTTTTCGTGTTCTGTAAAATGTAGTAAAGTTACCGATTAAGGTTCGAGTATTAGCGAAATTGTAAAAAAAATCGTAGAAAACACTTTGTTGAGTTTATTTCTGGCTCTTTGGGGCCTAACTTCTTTTCTGGTGGAGTTAATCCATTTTAACAACATTTTGTCTCTTATTATTATCAATGTTGATGTGGGAAAGGAGAGGTTTAGCAATTGAAGCCCTCCTATGGTATTCACTTTTATGGAACTCCCAACGAACGGTTTTAGTTGACACTTGGTTGGCAAGGTGATATTTTACGGTCACATTCGCTACCGTAGTTCGACGGTTTGTAGACACAATGTAGACACTGTTGTGTGGTTCCTCTCTGTGCTCTTCTTTTTTTTTTGTCCAGAATAGAAATATGCTTCCCAGAGTTTGTTTTGCTTCATTTTTGGGGTCCCAAAATGATTTTAGGAACTGTATTTCTTGAAACTAAGCCGTTTTACTGACTGAAGTTCCAGTCACCTGCGCTGCAACAATTTATCCGCGTTGGAAATCAAATAGGTCATGTATTGTAGCTAATTCTTTTTGGCACATATCAATATGTGCCAAAATGAAAAACACAGAGGGCCACACCAGGAAAAAAACAAGACATACACAATGCATTCACACACACACACACAAACACACATACATACATACAGACTAGACGAGTTTTGAATTTGTCATATTGCCAACAGAAAAGTAGTAAAATAGAGAGTGACGTATCGCTTATTGTGTCCAACCCCCTCGGCTCTTTCTGTCATGTAAATATGGAATACAAAGCAACTTGTACTACTATTGTTGTACCCAGAGAAGATGAAGACCAAGGAATGTAGGATATATATATAATCACAATCGGGTCTGGTTTATAGTTACAAACCAGAGCAGCGTTCACCTCTAACAGTGCAATTCTCTGCAGCATCATCATCACCACGGTACCGTCATCTCCACCACCCCCGCAATCATCCCAACGAAGACCACTACCAACAACAATAAAAATAACAATCATGAGAACCGCCAAGTCAAATCAACCGGACATCACACAATCGCCACAGCCAACGCTAGCGCCATCACCACCACTGCTACCACAATCACTCCCCCAACACTACGGAAAACCTAGCATCCACGGATGTTACTTCTGGCCAACCACATTCCTACCACCAATACAACCATTGCCATCATCATCATCATCACGACCGCTAATGCCATTAACAGATACAATCACAGCTACAACAAACATAACCACTACAACTACCGCCATTGTATAAATGAGAGAAAGAGAGAGAGAGGTCTTCTGTGTGACCACTGGGCCTAATAGCAACAGCGAGCACATCTTTCCTACATTGCACAATACCGACTTAAATAAAGACACATTAGATAATGGGATTTGTACCCACGATGGAATTTATACCCACTGAAATCTCTTCAGTTATAGGCCTCCTGCCCAAGTCCGACAGTGTTAAACAACAATAACACAAGCAGCAGCAGCAGCAGCAACATCACATACTAGCCAACGGCAGCGACTCGAAGTGAACGTTCGTCATACAAGAAATAACAGCCTAAAATCACCCTTAGATCAAACACAATCTTAGAACACATTATGTGATTTCGTCCGAGTGAGTTAACAAAACAGAGACTAAATGATCACGGTTGGAATGCATCGATTCAGACTTGTCTACGCCTAAACAACTTCACACCGATACAGAAAGGTTATTTCACAGGCACCATCCATTTTTAAGAGGCTGGTGTAGAGATTCTCTATTCCTTTATTCTTCTACTTGTTTCAGTCATTTGACTGCGGCCATGCTGGACTTATTCTTTGTAAGCCTAGTATTTATTCTATCGGTGCCTTGCCGAACCGCTGGGTGACGGGGACGTAAACACACCAGCATCGGTTGTCAAGCGATGTTGGGGGGACAAACAGACTCACAAGCACATACATACACACACACACAGACATATATATATATATATATA
>NC_068989.1:92349248-92352136 GCF_001194135.2 Octopus bimaculoides
ATATATATATACACACACATATATACGACGGGCTTCTTTCAGTTTCCGTCTACCAAATCCACTCACAAGGCTTTGGTCGGCCCAAGGCTATAGTAGAAGACACTTGCCCAAGGTGCCACGCAGTGAGACTGAACCCGGACTCATGTGGTTTGTAAGCAAGCTACTTACCACATAGCCAAAACTTTTTCCTCAGTCTATTTCGTTTTATCGGCCCTGTCTGCATGGCGAAATACAAAAAGAAAAATATTGACAGAATGAAAAGATTAAGTTGATCAGAGGGGCTTTGAAGTATTAGGAGACCTGAAGCTTAAGCTTCGTTAATTTTTATAGTAGATCCACCACTGAAACTACGGGCTAAAAATTGCAGGCAATCTCCCTCCTACCACACAGCACGTACTGTTAAAAGGACATCTCTTATAATGATGCCTAAATTACAGCAGCAGAGAAGAATATACGGTAGCGCTATAGCAGGAGTGGACCTTCATCAAAGGACTATCTGTTCTGCTACATCTTCTCTAAGATAAAACAAAACCAACAGCAGCATCGCCACCATCACCGCCGTTTTCATCGATAATACACGTATTGCTCCGTTCCTCACAGTTTGGCAAGCTGATCTAATTACACAGTATCCGGTGAAATACAGCAAATAAGCATCCGTCCCTCGAGGATATAAAACAATACGCGTGCGCGTAGTATCGTATGACGATATCACATCACATGACTGTATCGCATAACCTTTGGGGACGCAGATGGCTAAACGCATCAGCAGTGCTAAAGATTTGAGTTGATTGGAGTGTTGTTCGTACGTATGTACGAAGGCGTGTGTAAAACTAAGAACACATCCATGCATACATATATGTATAACTATCTCTCTTTCGCGCGCGCTCTCTATATCTGTCTATCTCGCTATCTATCTATCTATCTATCTCTCTCTATATATATCTGTCTGTCTGTCTATTTATATATCTGTGTGTCTATCTATTTATATATCTGTCTGTCTGTCTATTTATATATCTGTGTGTCTATCTATTTCTATATCTGTCTGTCTGTCTATCTATTTCTATATCTGTCTGTCTGTCTATCTATCTATTTCTATATGTCTGTCTGTCTGTCTATCTATCTATTTCTATCTATCTATATATCTGCCTTTGTGACGTGTACGCTAGACCTAGATAAGACACATAGGCAGGGTCCCGGGTACTGGAAGCTAAACGCGTCTTTCCTATCGAGACAGGTTTTCAGAGACCGGATTTGCACGCTAGTAAAGACGGCTTTGACGGGAGCCATCATCAACAACAAATGATGGTTTGCCTTCAAGAGAGCAATAAAAGCAGAAGCGATTAGGTATAGGAAAGCACTAGCCATGGATAGAAACAGAGTAGAGAGTGACGTAGTTAAGAAGCTAGAACAGGCGATTAGAAGTCGCACCGTATCCGACGTTTTGGAGGCGAGGTTGGCCCTTGACCAACATTTCAACGCCAAACACGAAGAGTGTGTTGTCATAGCTAGGATGCGTGCTCTAAGGGACGAAGGTGTTGAAGCCGCGCGAGAGGCCCGGGTGGCGGAGGCGCAACAGGGCAACAAAGCCATCATTCGGTCTCTAGTAGATGAACAGGTGCGCGAATTACTCGAGCCAAGCAAAATGTGAAGCCTTTCAACAGCATTTTGCCCGACTTTTCGGGACGAGTGGCGAGCGAGAACGCAGGGTGGACTTCAGTGCTTACCTGCACAACCTGCCTCGACTCTCGACAAGAGAGGAAGGGTGCTGCGAAGGTGCCATCACGGCGGCGGAAGTGCGGGACGTGATAGCAGAATGCTCGAGGGAAAAAACGCCGGGTTTGGATGGTCTACCCTACGAGCTTTACAGTTGTATGCCAGACTTGGAAATGTCTTCGCAGCAGTGTATTGCGACTGGCAGCAAAACGGGAACATTCCCGGTTTTGTGAGCCGAGGATCCGTAACGCTGCTGAAGAAAGACCCAAACAAGGGGGACGTAATAGATAATTTTAGGCCCATCACTACTCAATGCAGACTTGAAAATTTTGGCCAAAGTATTAGCAAGAGGCTGGCGCTTGTAATCGGGAAACTGATCGACAAGGCGCAAACGTGCGCCGTGCCGGGTCGAAGCATCCATGACAACCTCCATCTGATGAACATCTTAGATAGGGTAGTTAGGGAGCCTGGCATGGGTGGAGACCTGATCAATTAGAATCAATCCAAAGCTTTTGATAGGGTAGACGATTGATACTTAGGTTATCCTCATAGCGGCTGGTTTCGGTCCTGTCTTCCGCGGCTGGATAGCTGCTTTGTACAGAGGAATTCGTTCGGCAATTTGCGTAAATAGACATCCATCGAAACCCTTCGACATTGCACGTTCGGTCCGTCAGGGATGCCCAATCTCGTCGCTTCTACACGTATTGACTCTCGAGTCACTACTGCGGAAGCTGGCAACGCTGAGAGGCATCTCGCGAGAATTGAGATGCGGGACGAGCATGTCAGAATACGCGGACGACGTCACCATCATTGTGTCTAGTCAGAAGCACATCGAGCTGGTCGGCGAGACGCTGAAAGACTACGAAGCGGTAACAGGAGCGAAAATTAACAGGGAAAAGTCAAAGGATTTACGACTCGGCATCTGGAGAAGCAAGCCCATGCCGTCCACCAGCGCTCCGTCGTGGGACACTGGACCGACGGTCCGATCGAGTTGCTCGGGGTCTCCAAACGGAGAAGAACTGGAACGAGATAACGAGTAGGGTGGTCACTCTTGCCCGGCAATGGGCCGAGAGGAAGATGTCCCTTAAAGGTCAGGCGGAGGTGGCGAACAAGTACATCGCTTCCGTCATCTACGACATCTCCGGCTCTACGATGAACAGGTGTGGTCACCGTTT
>NC_068989.1:92352431-92354152 GCF_001194135.2 Octopus bimaculoides
AATGGTGACTTCGGGGAGAATCTGGGCGTCGACCAGGAATACCTGACCCATGTATTCAAGACGACTTTCGTGCCGGGACCTATGGACAACTTCCAGAGATCCCTGGCTGGCAGTGCTATCGAGAAGCGCTACCCGTTCGGGATAAGCTCTACAGGCATGGCTCGAGAAACACGGAGCCAACCTGCCCGAGATGCGATCAGAGCGACGAAACCGTTCTACAGCTGTTTCCGTGATAATTTACATATCCCTTCAGAGACGGTACGAGAAAATGTTTATGAGATACAGAGTGAAGTGGAGGAATGAAAACAGACGTGAGATACGTAAGGATATGGTATATGCAGTTCCAATTGTTTAAGCAGAATGGTGTATACATAAGAACTCATACACAAGGTACAGGAAACTTATATATACACCATTCTGCTTAAATAATGGAACTGCAGATACAATATCCTTCCGTATCTCACGTCTGTTTTCATTCCTCCACGTCACTGTGTATTCATATCTTCTCAATAATAGCTATTACTTCAATATTTTCTCACACCGTCTCTGATCAAGGGATACATAAATTATCCCGGAAACACCTGTAAGACTTCTTGATAAATGTTTTGAAAACTATTCACAGCCTTGGCTCTTGTATCTCATTCTGTTAATTTATATATATATATATATATATATATACCATGTTACGTATATAGATATATATTAGGAATGCCTTTCTCTTACCGTATATCTCTCACTGTATATGTGCGTGCATATACATATTTATATATATATATATATATGTACACAAATACACATAGATACTTTATTCTATGGAAACCAACGCGAACCAGATATATTAAATCAGATCTATATTGCATACAATGGACAAATAAGTGTTTCCCTTAGTAGGGTGTATATTAGAAACCCACGCAAAATATTCATCAACCGGGAACAAATAAAATTTATTTATATTAAACACCAGATATTGCAAATATCGTCTATTTGTACTTCAGCAGATCAATGCTTAGATCAATTTAAATATATTTTATTTGGTTTCCAACTGAAGAAGATTCTCCTTGCGTTTATAATATATACCTAGCTATTACAAACATGTATGGTACCCAGGAATGTGATACATATTTTAATATACCTGCCCCGTGTTGGTTAGGATTCATTTAGATGACATAACATTATATCGTTTTATATTATCTCTTGCTAGTATTCGTTTGTTTGGATCTTTGGAAAAATTCTACAAAAAAAAAAAAAATTATTTTTGTCATATTTTAAGAAGTATTCTTTCTGTAAGTTTGTGTATGTAATATGTGTGCATGTGTAAGTGCGTGTACATGTGTATATGTAGGTATGATTGTGTGTGTATGTGCGTCTACGAGTGTGTGTTTTTATAATATATAATATGCATGTGTGTGTATATATATATATATATATATATATATATATATATATGATAGATAGATAGATAGATAGATGTGTGTATGTTTGTGTGGCGACGGAGAACACAATGCGCTGAGAGGAATTATTCAGAATGGCTAACGGCATGAATTTGGTCAACAAAGACGAATAGAATTATTCAGAATGCTTTACAAGAGGAATTCTTTATTTGCTGAAGTTGTATTTGCTTCCAAAGATGATAAATGAAGGTAAACGAACGCCTAGTGGCAAATGCGACAGACTCTGAATAGGAAAGGAAGATAATTACATGTGTGTGTGCGTATATATCT
>NC_068989.1:92355140-92360055 GCF_001194135.2 Octopus bimaculoides
GTCTTATTTCTGCATCGTCCCTCTGTACATCTTATACTATAGACCACATTTCTGGTTTTGCAGTTCGTTTGTGGGCTAAATCTACATACGATACAGTTCCTATCGGTGCAGGGGGTTCTACTGAAAGGGTATGTTCTACTGATAAGGGATTTAATAGGGTTGCCTGGCCTTTCAACAACCTTAATTCTTAGCTTAAGTTTGTCTAGGGCCCTTCTAAAGCGGTACGCCAGTTCGCCTCTAGGGGTGGTGTCGACGAACATGACGCTCTGGTACTTGTGGCTATCGTACCATGAGCTTGCCTTCCCTATTTTCTTCTTAGTCCCTATTTTCTTCTTGATGTAGACCTCCATGTCGAGTCTGAGGTCGGGTGGGAAGATGAATGGAGACATAACGTCGCCATCACTAGAAATCATTCCAAACACCAGGATGTTGACTGGATGTTTGATTTTTATCACTCCCGTTACATGTATATAATATTTATGTACACACATATATATATATATATAATATTTATGTACCACGGTGGTGCACCAGCATGACCGCAGCCACTTGGCTGAAACACATAAACATAAACAAAATATATATATATATATATATATGCATGTATAATATATTTATATATATATATATGCATGTATAATATATTTATAGTGTGTGATGGGTAAATTGTCACCATATTGTTTGCTTTTGGTTTTGTCGACTACACAGTATAGTAGGGTCAGTTGGACACTGTCTGTGAGAAATAGACCACCATGACGCAATTCACTCTGCCAGAAATTTAGAAACGACGTTCTGTACTGCTTGGCATTCGTGCCGGAAGCTCCAATACGAACATTTCAGAGTGTTTGGGTGTCAATTTGTAGACAATGCAATCTGAGGACATGTAACGGGAGTGATAAAAATCAAACATCCAGTCAACATCCTGGTGTTTGGAATGATTTCTTGTGATGGCGACGTTATGTCTCCATTCATCTTCCCACACGACCTCAGACTCAACACGGAGGTCTACATCAAGTGCCTGGAGGAGGTAGTGCTGTCCTACGCCAAGAGGGTGGCTGCTGGAAGACCCTATGTCTGGCAATATAACTCTGCATTATGCCACACAAGCAGGGGGACCCAGTCCTGGCTGTCAGACAATTTACGCAACCACATCACCCCTAACATCTGGCTACTTAACTCCCTATCTGCAACCCCCTTGATTATTGTAACACCAAAGATGAACTGAAGGCAAGAATTATGGCAGCATTGACCAACTTAAACAAGGAGACCATCCAGAAGAGTTGCAGAAGATTCCGAAGTCGTCTGGAGTACTGTGGTTGAAACCAATGGCGATTTCATTAAATAAATTTACTCTTTAGTTTTTTCAAAATATTGTTATGTAATTTTAGTAAATATATTTGTTAAAATAAAATGTCAGTGTTATTTCCATTTTTGCGTAATTTATAAGTGCATACAGACATACATAATAGTATCATGTATATATATATATATATATATATATATATATATATATATATATATATATATATATATATATATATATATATATATATATATATATATATATATACATATATATATATACATATATGTATATATATATATATTCACATATGTATATATATATATTCACATATGTATATATATATATTCACATATGTATATAAAAATATGTGTATATATATATATATATATATATACACGTATGTATGCTTATTCCTATATCGATTAGTGGGTTTTTTTGCATTTAGTGTACTAAACTTGATACGTTATCACGATGTCCATCAGATGTTAGGCACTGCTAATTGGCGAACAAGAACGCAGTAGAATTAAAAGTTCATTTCACTCAAAGGGACGTTTATTGGAGGAGGCCGATGTAATACGGACAGAGACGCTGTATGATATAATCGATAAGTGAATATTTGTGCTGATTCTAATCTCATAGACTTCCCTGTGAGACTTGTGTACGCATTAGGAAAGTAAATAATTGAATTAGATTTTGTGTTTTGGATTCCGTAAGATTTTGTTTCGTTCAAAACGTTCAATCAAATTAGTTTGGAAGGAAATGATTTACTCTTGTCAGGCTACATTCTGGTGTACTTGTTCTCATATCAGCGGAACCGATCCCATGCTCGTTTCTCATCATCATAAACCTCCATCGATTCCTTCCTTCCGTTAAGTCTGTCACTGTAACAAGCTTTCCGCTTCAATTTTCCTCCCAGGATGTCAACCTACCGAAACGCCAAAATGCCGCTATATTTCCTGCTTATATTGACATCTTTTATCTTTCACTTGTTTCAGTCATTAGGCCGGGCCATGCTGGGGCATCGACTCGAAGAATTTTTAGTGGTAGGAATTGGCTCCTGTCCTTTATTTTTTTTAAAACAAGCATTCCTACTTATTCGATCGGTGTCTTTTGCAGCACGGAGACGTAAAAACACTAACACCGGTTGTCAAACACAGACACACACAACTATAACTAATATATATATATATATATATATATATATATATATATATACATCTATATACATACATAGATACATGTGTGTGTGTGTATAACAAAATATAATCTAATTATCTCTGGAAGAAGATGAACTGTAAACTTTATTCTCCTGTCTGTATTCTTTTGTCTACAGTTTTACTCTTTCTTCTATCTACCACTTCATTCCTTTATAAACTGTGAATTTCCTGTCTAGAACTGGGATAACGGATTACTCAGCGTATGGAGATGGTAACCTATTACTTAGGATATCTCAGAAACAGCTGTAAGAGAGCCAATAATTAATTAACTAATTAATTAATTGACAACAAATTCACAGTATTCTAATTAAACATTCGAAATGACTTGAGATATTCGTCCTGCTTGCTTATTTTTATCCTTTTCCCTGGTTCTCATTCCCATGATATTTTTCGATATTATTATTATTATTATTATTATTATCATCATCATTATTCAGGTCACTGCCGGCAATCGAACTCGGATTCTTGGGAAAAAAAAAGCGAAGATCAATGACGAAAGTTTGAGCCAAAGGAAATATACAAGCATAGCAATGATTTGAGCGCGTTCGCGCGCGCGCACGCCTGTGTATGTGTCTAAGATACGAAGGGATCAGCCGGATTCAGAAATAAATGTGGATCAGACTCCTACTTCTAACTCAGCAGCCACAGTCTCTATGGCACAGTGGGGCTCAACCCAGATGCATACGACACATTTGGGAGGTCACACAAGTTTTGCTAGAACTTGTTCTTTTACTTGTTTCAGTTATTTGACTGCGGCCATGCTGGAGCTCCGCCTTTAGTTGAACAAATCGACCCCAGGACTTATTCTTTGTAAGAGTCGTACTTATTGTATCGGATTTGTTTTGCCGAACCGCTAAGATACAGTGAGGTAAACACACCAACATGGTTTATTAAGTGATGGGGGGGGGGGCAAAAACAGACACAAATACCGGGCTTCTTTCAGTTTCCGTCTACTGAATCCACTCACAAGGCCTTGGTCAGCCCAAGGCTATAGTAGAAGACACTCTCTCAAGGTGTCACGCAGTGGGACTGAACCCTGAACCATATGGTTAGGAATCAATCCTCTTACCACATAGCCACTCCGGTGCCTATTATGCTCAATGAAATGGTTATACTTTTAAAATACACAAAATATTTTAACAATTTTTGAAAATACAATCCCTAATAATATTTATTCATAAAAATATAATAGGATTTTTTCAACATCGAATGAGTGTGAGGGAATATCCGAACAAAATAGGAATCACAGGTGTTCCATAGGCAAAAGATTAAAAAAAAACAAACAAAAAAAACATGTTTAAGAACCACTGCTATAGATCATCCCTTTTAATCTAAATCCATTGGATTGCTTTTTCTGCAGCTTTGTCGTCTTGGCTGACATTGGAAAACCCAGATGATTAAGGACATTCATTATCGAGTTTAGTGAAGCCCCTCAACAAATTACGCCTTCTACGCTCTCACGTATTCTCACTCTCTCACTTTGTGTGTGAGTGCGCGCGCGCTCTTGTATTTAAATACAAACAGCGAGGCGGAAACACAGAGAAACGGACAAATAATGAAATTTGTGTCCGTATTTCATAGAAAACGATAGATAATAAATAAATAAATAAATAAAATAAAACTTTTAACGATAAAATAGGAAAAGACAAACAGAAATGATATATAAATTGAGATCATATGTATAATACACATACACAAACATATACACAACACACACAGGGGTATCGTGGCTTAATGGTTAAGAAATTACACTCATCATCTAACATTGTGGTTTCGATTCCAGGACCAGGCGTTGTCTTTGAGCAAAACACTTCATGTCACGCTGCCCCAGTGCACTCAGATGGTAAAGAAGAGTCATCTTGTGATAGAGTGACATTCCAATCAAAGAGGCGATATATACGAGGGTGAGTCAAAAAGTAATGCCATTTTGTTTAGGATAGGTATAATTACCAACAGAGGAACATGTATCATACATCAAAATGAAACTGGTCCTCTGTGGCTCACATCCCTACTTCTCAACATAGTCACCGTTTCTCTCAATAGCAATGTTCCACCTTCAAATGAGAGTATGTATACCTGCCCCGTAAAATTCTGTTTGGTTTGTAAGATTCTTTATATGAGTTCGTGTGTTGAAGCATATTCTGTTGTGTCTGGGAGAGTCATTCTCTTTTGGTGCCTTATAATTTAACACACTCACCAGTAAAACTTCAACTTATTTCTTTTTTATGTTTCTAAAATATTCGTTGCGTCTTGCAACCTTTTCAATACTATTTGGGTATACTATTGAAAAGGTCGGAAGACGCAACGGAAATTTTAGGAAAATAAAGAAAGTAGAAATTTTACCGGTGAGTGTGTTAAATTATAGGGCACTAAAAGAGAATGACTCTCCCCA
>NC_068989.1:92360144-92364907 GCF_001194135.2 Octopus bimaculoides
AAAGAGAGAGAGAGAGAGAGAGAGAGAGAGAGAGAAAGAGAGAGAGAGAGAGATACACACATACATCCATACATACGCATACATAAATATGTACAGAAACAGATTCATATGTGTGTGTGTGTGTGTATACATATATATGATATAATACATTCAGAGTAATCTTCATCTCATCCGGATTATGTAATGCTATGAAATCTCTTGGAGAAATGGTACAGTAGCATGGAGATGAAGATAGACGGAGACATTTAGTGAGCGTTCATTATAAAATGGAGGCTGCAAAATGGCGGAGTCGTCGTTAAGCGGGTTAGGTTTTAGTTTAAGAGACCAGACAATGCAACAAACAAGAATGCTTTGTTTTTTCCATTTCGTTTTTGTCTCGTTTTTCTTTCCCTTTTTTTTACGTTTTACTTTGGATTATCTCATTGCTTTTCTTTTTTTTTTTTTTAGAATAAAAAGGTAGAATATTGAGATTTAGAAAATCTTTGATGGAAATAGATTCAACAAGATAAATATACATATATATATACAACAAATATAATTTGATACATACGTGTACATACATACACACACGCACACATGTATTTATATATGTGTGAATGGGGGGTGGGGTCGATGTGTGTGTGTGTGCATGTATATTTATATACCCATATATACACACACACACACACATTTTACATACATATTTTATTTTAATATTTTAAAATGTTTCAGCTGCATCCATATAAACACATACAGTTACATAGATAGATACATACATATATATATGTGCGTGCGTGTGCGTGTGCGTGTGTGTGTGTGTGTGTACACTAACTGACCATGTGCCGTCAAAAATGACGGCTAATTGTAGCATTTTATATATAAATACGGTACAAAATAAGGTACATAATAATCACAGATACAAACAGTCACATAATTCCCTTGTACACACACACACACACACACACACACACACACATACACACATATATACTCATGCAGTGTTGAAAAGCTGTTTGTTTTTCTTTTCTGCGTTGAACGTTTACTTCCATTGCACACACACACACACTCACATACCTCCCATTCACATGCACAAACACACACACACACACACACACACACACACACACACACACACACACACACACACACACACACACACACAAACACACACACACACACACAGAGTTGAAACGCTGATTGTTTTTTCACCCCTTCCTTCCTTATTCATCTATCACCCCTTTCCTTCTCTCATTGCTACTTATTTTATCGACTCCGAAATGACGAAAAGCAAAGTTGATTTCGGCGAAATGCCACTAAGCATTTTGTCCAGCGTGTTAACCATTCTACCGGCTCACCATCTTAAACCTCATATATTATTATTCATAATTATGAGAATAACAGAATTTTATTTAAATAGCAAATATTCGGATTTGGTAATCATATCCAAAATTTTATGTCATAAAATGTTGGACGATGTTCTACATGATATCTTTATTAATATTCTGCATTCGTCTATTTATAGCATATTTTAAAATAATAACCAGGTTTGAATTTTATTTTTTATTCGTCATAAAAATTGATAAAAGTTGAATGCTTTTTGCATATTTTCACCGTACAAAAATCGCATAACTTGTTATATTAATTGTCGCGTCCACCCATACATTCCTCATTAACATCGATTTTCTTGGAATCAGAGGATTCAATTTCTTCATATAAACAGAAATTCTTTGTGCCCTCGAGGTTATTTCTCATGACATATATTTTTAATGACTCTACATCTGTCTCCGTTTTAATCATGTTCCAAGTAATTTTTTTTTTTACACAATGTCACGACCTGATCGTGTTGCCTCTTGATTTGTGAATGCCATCACCTTCATTTCATATTTCCCCCCACATGAAGCATTAAACTACCACCACATCAACCCACACCGCTACACCAAATTACCACAACAAATTCCCCACACTACACAACCAAACCACACCCGAGCAAGTCATCACAACACCATACCACAGAATGTAGCTATTAAAAGGTTTGTACAAAAGCTGCATCGAGTTGATGTAAAACATCCTGTTATTGCAACCATTTTGTTTTGTTTATTTCTTTAAACAATTTGCTCTATTTTAATGAGTTTATTTCTTTATTAATTGAACTAAAAGTACATCAGAAGTGGCAATCATTTCCGTCTTTTTTTTTAGAAATTTGTGTTAATCTAGATAAAAATTCGTAGCGGAATGTTGTTAATCTTTTCTTTGGTCATTTACTTGTTTCATGAATGGACTGCAGCTATGCTTATTTGCAATCGGACTAATTAACACCAGTCCTAATTTTAATTACTTGCTCTATAAACTTTTCGCTAAATAACCGGAACATAAACAAACCTACACCAATGGTGAAGCAGAGGACACAGAGACAAATATACAAACATACGAACCAACACACTCACACACATACATAAATATGCAGGCAGACACACATATGTATATGTACATATAAGGCGGGTTTCCGTCTACCATTTTCATTCATAATGCATTGGTCAGTCTGGAGTTCTAACAGAAGATACATAGACTAGGCGCCTCGAAGCGGAACTGAACTCGAAACCACGTGTTTCAAAAGCGAGCTGCATAAATCCATGAAATAAGTCCTAATTAAGCAGTAGGGTCGATGTGATTGACTTGCCCCTCCTCTCAAAATTTCAGGCATTGTACCTACAACAGAAATAACCATTGATGGATAATAATTTTTGTTGGATAGAAATTTTGTTTTAAATATTAGCAGCAATTTGTATCTTTTGTCATCAGCACAGAAGGCAAAGAACAGACGTATATTTTCCCAACAACAGAGATAGATTTTAATAGTCACAGTCCTCGAACGCTCATATATTTCCGTAGAACATAGTTCGCATCCATATCAGCTATCTTTGTATGGCTGCGCTCTCCGTACTATATCACATTTAAGGCTAATTCTACTATTGCTTTCCTTAAGTTCCCAGATTCTACAAGACAGAGAAGTATTATAAGCTTTATAAAATTACTATTTTTAAATCTCACAACGTGAGACATTGAGCAGCAGTACTTTGGAGTAAAGATTGTTTGCCAACATAACATGGCAGTCCTGGTTTAGGACGAGCGTTGCTGTAATTTAACCCCAGGGGACGTCGTATCCAGCTGGTTATACGACACGATCTGTGTCCTTATATTTTCGAACAAGGGAAGCTAGCACCCCTACTCACTTCAAAACAATATCTGTGTATCGCAATTTCTGGGTTATTTCTCTTCATAGTTTATAAATCAGTGAATAGTTGTCACTTTGAAAACTATATATTCCAAGCGGGAATTTGGCAGTGCCGCCTCTATCCGAACAATTATTCTGTGCTGATGGAAGAAATTAATAGTAACACCTTATCTATATGTCAAACAACGTTTACGAGGAAGCATCATCTCATCGCCAAATCGTCCCAGCATGCCTTGACACCACACTATCAGGCAAAACCATCGCAACCAAGGCACTACACCAAATTATCACACAACAAAAGAAACTCGCTGCTATATTACAAGGCTACATCACCAAACCAAGATCATAGCTCCAGCCCACGCGGAGTCTACGTACCATCCATATAAAATTATAAACAAGTAACGAACGCATACATACATACACACATACATAAAATACAGGCGTGCCTGTGTGGTAGCAAATTTGCTTCCCAAACATATGGTCCCTGGTTCACTCCCACTGCGTTACACCTTGGGTCACCTATTGTAGATGTGGCAGGCGGAAACAGAAAGAAGCCCGTCGTATATATATATATATATATATGTGTGTGTGTGTGTGTGTGTGTGTGTGTGTGTGTGTGTGTGTGTGTGTGTGCCTTTCTGTCTGTGAGCGTTTCTCTGTGTGTCTGGGATTGTCCCTGAACAACTCTTGAGTACCGTTGCTGGTGTGTTTACGTCTCTGTAATATAGCGGTTCGGCAAAGACACGGACAGATTAAATACCAGACTTAAGAAAAACATGCGACAATATTCTTGAAGGCAATGCCCCAGCATGGCCGCAGTCTGACGATTGAAACAAGCAAAAATTATACAATACAAATGCAACGATCATCTAATTCAGACAAGTTTGTTCCTTTCTCTCAATTGTTTCTCCTTCTTCATCTGTCCTTTCCGTACAAGAGACTTCGAATCGTTAAAGACTTCTTCCAATTTTCTTGAACTTCATCAACGCTGTTCGTTTGCATTTTCATTACTTCGTCTCCATGTTTTCATGTTTTATATTTATTTTTGCATCATATATATATATATATAGGTATGATATCTATATATATATATATATATATACATGTGTATACACACACTCACACCTATCTCTCTCTCTTTATATATATATATATATATATATATATATATATGCCAGTTAACTTTGCACGCTCTTCAAAGACATGTGACTTTACGTATATATATATATATATATATTTATAAATATATATCTATATATATATACATATATATATTTATAAACATATATATATATATATACATGTATATATATTTATAAACATATATATATATATATATATACATGTATATATATTTATAAACATATATCTATATATATATATATATACATATACATATATATATATACATATACATATATATACATATATATATATATAGACATACCTACATAGATATATAAATATATAAGTGTATATATATATATATATATACATATATATACATATATATATATAGACATACCTACATAGATATATAAATATATAAGTG
>NC_068989.1:92365076-92365788 GCF_001194135.2 Octopus bimaculoides
TATATATAGCCATATGTCCATGAATAGCGTGCAGAGATAACTTGCCTTGCCGATGCTGAAAGTGCTGTGTGATATCATTTACTCTTTGGTTGATTTGGCTGTAACATACAGTAATGATATCAAATAATATGATAGCAGTCACATTTAATTTTATCTGCTGTATGTCCCTTCCATCCTATATTTATTTTGTTTCATTTGTGTTGCTACTGCAATTGTTGTTGCTGTTGTTGTTGTTCTCAGTGGTGGTGGTGGTTCTCCTGTAGTTAATGTTGATATTTTCGTTGTTCATTTTGTTCAGATTGTGAAGACTTGGTATATTTTTATGTAATATTTAATTATTTTTCATCACTTTTTTTTTTTTTATATTTATTTATTTCTATATTTTTGTGATATTTTCAAAAGTTCGTCTTGTTGTACTTGTGGACTTCATACTTGTTTAATTTTGCATCATTTTCTCTTTACTGATGTTATTTTCGGTTTGCAGTCCATGCACGCCTTTCACACAACTTTTGCATATATATATATATATATATATATATATATATTATAGAGAGAGAGAGAGAGAGAGAGAGAATAAATACACAAACAGGCAGACATATACACACATATGTATATACATATATATGTACGTATGTATGTATCTTCATATATCTATATAAGATTTATACGATATATATATATATATATATATATATATATATATATATATATA
>NC_068989.1:92365798-92367558 GCF_001194135.2 Octopus bimaculoides
TATATATATATATATATATATATATATACATACCTATATATATATATGTAAGTATTACACATATAGAGAGACAAACACACGCACACAAACATATATATACACACACACACACACACATATATATATGTATATACATAGACACACACACACACATATATATATGTATATACATAGACACACACACACACACATATATATGTATATACATAGACACACACACACACACATATATATATATATATATATATATATATATATATATATATATATACATGTTTGAGTGTATTTGTGTTTGTGTAGGGAGGTGTTCGCATATGCATGTGTGTTTCTGTATTATTCCTACTTCGATCTATCATTCTGTGAATGCTTTTTTTTCTTTTTACTATATATATCATTGGATGTATTTATATTTATTTTGTGCATATTATATATTATATTTATTTTTACGTATTTCCATATATTTTTCCTCAAACACACACACTTTCTCTCTCTCTCATTCTCGTCCTACTCTCCCTGTATTCTCGTCTGCATTCCTCTGTTCTTTTTTGGCAACGAGAAAGCTAACAAGAAACATTGATTTGTGTCGGCTCTCCATTCCAAATCCTTCCCCAAACTATTTTGGCACATAACCATTATTAGAGTTGTCGCCGACCTCGTCGTCATCGTCGCTCTCGTCGTCGTGGTCGTCTTCATCGTCCTCCTCCTCATCCTCATCATCATCAATCTAGACTTTATTTTTATTATTATCGTATTATCATTATTATTATTATTGTTGTTGTTGTAGTTCTTGTTATAGTGGTAGAGCGTTTTTTTATTAGTATCATCAATATTGGTTCGGTCGTTGTTTGTTGTCGCTATTGTTGTTGGTATTGTTGTTGTAACGTTCGTGTTTGCTGGTGTTGTTATTGTAGTCGTTTTCATTCTAATTATTCTAAGCATGTCTTCTGATATTGCCATCTATTTTACACGTTACATAATTTTGTTTCTCCTTTTCTTGTTTAACTGTAAGCTTTCGTATTAATGCACACATACCGACATTTCCACATACTTATACATACATATATACGTCTATGTATAAGTATAAATATGTATATTTACAAACACACACATAAACACACACACACACACACACACACATACGCGCCCTCACACACATATATACATCTAAAATTGTAATGACAACAAAAGTGGCATTCAAAACATTTGGTAGGTGGTACATATTTTAGGTAATAACAATTTTACTCAAATCCATGCAGAACTTTCTTAGGCTCGTAAAACGGACTTGACGCGTCAGGCATCTGGAGACAGAGTAACGAGATATGAGGTAAATTAAAGATGTCTGCCATATGTTAGACTTTCATAAGGCTCTTCAATTGACGTTGTGTTATTGGTCGGTAAGCGACATCAATTATTTTCTTTGTACTTAAGCTCTTGTGGTCGGACGGGAAGTATGGAGGTAGTTGTCGTCACAATGCCTACAGTCCATAAATAAACATACTGCAACTTCCAGAGAAGTCAGCCAGAACTACCTACATACAACCTCTACGTTAACATAGGCCTGAGATCAAAGACAATAATTGATGTTGCTTCAAGACCAATAACACTACATGACCTGAGCTGAACAGTAATGGCTTAACATCTAGTAGCCATCTTGGATTTGCTTCGGTTGCCTAATTTTGAAACTCGTTCGTTGAACCCGTCACACATGCATGGAGCGGAGTTAAACTGTTGTTTATGTATATATATATATATATATATAT
>NC_068989.1:92367686-92368425 GCF_001194135.2 Octopus bimaculoides
ATATATATAGATGAAATATTCAGCCAAACATCAGAGTTCAGAGAAGTGAGGGTGCAATGTTTATTCCATTTGTTGACAGCTGTTTCGTAATCTGTATCATGTTATATCAGTGTGTCTATACTCCGCAGCTAATATATAGTTATAAATATACAAATATGTTGCATATATAAAAGTGTTGTAACATAATGAATGAGATTTATCAGGATAGTTCATGAACGCTCAGTGCAGGTTGACTCATTATACAACGACAGGCGTGAGGTGTATATGATCAGCTTCCACGTTCACAGTTGCTCAGTATCAGTAGCACGCAAATACATGGGAACACACGCTTCTATTCTCTGCTTCTCACGTACAAAACTACGTACGTACCTGCAACTACATAAATACTTAAGTAAAACTACATAAATATTTAAATACAACTAGAAAACAGAGTTGAAGCGGCCTACCCAGGAGTATAATGTCATAGTATCGAAGAGGCCGCCAACGGTGAACACAGATGATTGATTGATTATCCGAATGATGAAACAAAGATTTGATTGGTTTATTGGTTGAATAATTAACCAATTGGTAAGGAATACTAAGAAAGTAAAGTAGAACCACTGTGTGTGTGTGTGTTTGCGAAATGACCGACTCGACGCGATGCAAAATCAGTTTCAACACACACGAGTTCACATCAAAACTCTTACAAACCAAATGCAGTGCTAAGAGTATATATATATATATATATATATATATATAT